>NC_056744.1:1445603651-1445731151 GCF_019279795.1 Protopterus annectens | reverse complement strand
TGCAGACTGCCATATTCTTGTACAAGCTGAATCAAGGGAAGACCCAGAGTATTTGAAGTGCAAATTTAGAGAAATGTGCAACCCCCAGACGAATATTACATTAGAGAGGCACTTGTTTTACATGTTATGCAAATCAACTATAGTATTTGCATGCTCCAAGTTTCATGATTATATTTATGGTCAAGCTATTCAGCTTGAAACTGATCATCAACCTCTATTTGCTATTCTAAAGAAGCCTATGCATTCTGCTCCAGTAAGATTACAAAGAATGATGCTCAAATTGCAAAGGTACAATTTCAAATTGGTCTACACTAAAGGCAAATTGCTCTATATGGTTGATATATTATCCAGAATGCCTAGAAATACAACAGAACAGCTTGATGCAGAGACTTTTGACTTTGATGTGATGTCAGTGCATAATTTTTTCCACCACTTGATTAGATGAGTTTAGAGCTCACATTCAGACTGATCCAGTTTCACAGAAGCTCAATCACTATATTAATGTTGGATGGCTGTCAAAGCGATCTAGTGTATCACCTGAGATGGAAGCGTATTTTTCCTTATAGAGATGAATTGTTGATGGAAGATGGTAGTATTTTCAAAGGTCCTAAAATTGTTGTTCCTGCTTCCTTACAACAAGAATGTATTCAGATTTTGCACTGTGGTCACCCAGGATCCACATCCAGCAAGAGAATTAGTATTTTGGCCTTCATTATCAAAAGACATTGATAGAGTTCTTTCTTCTTGTTCAGTATGCAATAGTACTAGACCGCATTTGCAAAGAGAACCACTTCAGCTAAGTCCAATTCCTGAACTACCTTGGTCTACTGTAGTAACTGTTATCTTTGAGTGAAACAATCAACACTACTTGGTTTTGGTACACTCTAATTCGAATTGGTTTGAGATTAATTTACTACCAAACTTAGCCTCAACTACTGTTATTACTAACTTGAAACATCATGTCTCAGTCCATGGTAATCCACATAAAGTTATTTCTGACAATGGTACTCAATTTACTAGTCAGTTATTTCAGACATTTGCAAGAGAATGGGACTTTGTACATGTTACTAGCAGTCCAGAATATCCTCAGTCCTATGGTCTAGCTGAACGTGTATTACAGAGTGCAAAGCAATTACTTGAAATGTCAAAGCATAACAATACCGATGTATTCTTGACTTTCCTTAATCTCAGAAACATACCCCGTGATGATATTCTTGGCTCACCTGCTCAAAGACTACTTTCCATGCAAACTAGAGTTATGCTACCTATTTCTTCAAGTTTGTTGCAGCCTAAACCTAAGAACAATAAAACCATCAAGGCTCAATTGTTTAAGAAGCGTACTATCCAGAAATCTAGTTACAACAGATCAAGCAGATTATTTTGTCCATTGAGGGAAGGACAGATGGTACAAATCCAGACTAAAGGGTTTGATCGAATAGGACAGATTACAGGTATTTGTGCAGAGCCAAAGGGTGTGGGGTGCAGGAGGAATTGCAGACATCTTCTTCCTGTACCAGAATCATCATCATTGCAGTCACCACATTGTAGCTGTGATGCAAACTCTAAGTCAAAGAATGAGTCAGACACTGTTTCTAGACCAGAGTGTGTTTGAAAGTCTGATTCTGTTCCAGAAAGTGATTCAAACATTCTACAGGTCAACCATTTTGCGGAAACTGTCTCAGTTGCTAAATCAAATTCCCAGTTTTATGTCACATGATATAGACGAGGTTCTAAACCTAGTGTGAAATACACAGCAATGTGGACTTGTCTGTATATACATGTGTATTTGGTATTGTATAATGCATCTTTATAGATTACCTGTGATTTCTGCATGCCAAATAATCTCATGACAAATTGCATGATCTATTTCTCAGAGGGAGGATGTAGATCAGAGTGTAAAGTATGTGTGCTTTATCTTTAAGAAGCATGCGAGGCTGTACGTGCACGTATAAATTCCAAACACTTGCAATCCCTAGTACCATTTTGTAGAAGTAGCCAGAGAGTAAGCATGCATGATCGCAGTTGTTAGTTTGCATATAAATTACTCAAGTTATTGTCAGTAAGCCTCTATGGTGATGTGTTTGTATGAAATAAAGCTGTTTGAACAGAACCCATGAAGACTCGTTTATTCTTATCCTAACATGAAAACGACAGTCACCGTCTGATGATGTCTCCTTCAGAGACATCCTGGAAATATTAAAAAGAGGGGTGACTGGAAGTCCCAAAATCCCTCTTTGAGGAGTCTGTGTACCTGCAGGCTTTCAGCACAAATCCTTCTACCTCTTGGGTGGCTCCTTCCACTGACAAACTCATTCAGTTGATCTTTCAGTGGGTATGAAAGGCCCCTGAGACAATTTAACCTATCCCCAGGAGACCTGACAAAATTCTGTCTGCCCCTGAAGACAGAGTTCTGGGCCAAAGGGTTAGCAGTTGATGTCATGGTCATGGTGGCAGCCACATAGAAGGAACTGGCCAAAAATAGTTCCTCTATCCATCCACCCACCAGAGAGTCTCGGCCAATGGATAGGTTTGGGAAGCGGGTCTATGCATCACTGACCTTTGCCTTAAGGTCCTTGAATTTCTTGGCACACATCACCAGACTTCAGATGGATCTGGTCAGAGAGTTATTGGATACCCTTACAGAAACCATTTCTGAGGACGTCCAAGAAAAGGTGGCTTCCCAGTTGGCTAACCTGAAGTCTGTGTCAATTCATCCATGAGGCTCATTGCCACCAGAGCAGCAGGTTCAGGCACTGCCATTAGGAAACACACCTGGAGGCACCTATGTGACTTTGCAGAGCCACCCTTTGATGGATCACCCCTGTTTGATCCAAAAGTTAGTGAAACGTTATCCAGGTGTGAGAAAGATAGAAAAAACATTTCTGCGATGGGCGTACAGTTTTCCACTCCTCAAATACCTTTTTCTTGAAATCAGAGAAGCAATGGAAAAATGTGGTTCAAAAAGTCCCAAAGGCCTTTTCAGGACACATGTGGAGGTAGTACCCAGGGGCAGAGGAGGAACTTTAATGGAAGACGTGGCCTGCAAAATCAGGGTTTCAGGGATTCTTTCTCTGGCAAATTCCACCAGCACTCCTGAAAGTAGGCCTAACTGTCTTCCTCTGGAGGCAGTCAGGGGATGCTTATCCCTGCACTGAAATGCCTGACTACAAATAAAATCTGATGCTTGAGTGCAGAGAATTATATCCAGAGGCTGTACAATTCCTTTTTCCCTTCCTCTTCCCATATGCAAGAAAATCCCCGATGTTCCACCTAGTCAGAGGGAGCAAGCAATTCTAAAAATCCAAAACTGCTAGAAAGAGGGAGTCATCCAAGGAGTCCCACCAGACCAGAGAAAGTCCAGAATTTACTCAAGATTCTTTTTAATGCCAAAAAAGACAGGGGACTGGAGACCAATTTTGGATCTAAGTGTACTGAACAAATCAGTTTGTCAAACCAAATTCCGGATGGTCACAGGACAGTTCATTCTTCCATTTTTGGAAAAAAATGTTTGGATGTGCTCAGTAGATCTTCAGGATGCGTATTACCATATAAAGATGAACAAGCAATCCAGAAGATTTCTCTGCTTCCAGCTGGGACCCAATCACTTTCAATTCAGAGTTCAGTTCCCAGGGTGTTCACCAAGTGTGTGACACTAGTAGCAGCTCCCTTGAGACTTCAGGGATTCCAAGTGTTTCTATATCTAGATGATTAGCTTATTACCACTCTAATCAAGCATCAATTGATAGAAGCAAGAGACCATGTACTTCATGTTTATTTTTATCTGGGAATACCTGTAAATTATGAAAAATTGAAACTGATCCCAGCTCAGAATTTAGAGTTCTTAGAAGCCATTCTAAATACTCAAACTTCCATAGCTTCTCTTCCCCTGTGAGATTTCAGAAAATCAGAGTTCAGGTACAGAAGCTAATCAGCAATAGAAAAGTAACCAAGTAACTGCTCATCTAGTCCTTCAAGCACTGCAGCTATAACTCTAATTCCCTTAGCAATATACCACATGAGGATACTACAGTGGTTACTAGCATCTCAGTGGTCAATGTTACACCAACCCATGTCAGACCTGATTTTGATCACCAATCTTTGCAGAAAAGATTTAGCTTGGTGGATGCATTCCAAAGACATTCTTCTAGGCTGTCCATTTGTCTCTTCATAACCTCAAGCCATAGTGACCACAAATACCTCCCAGATTGGGAGGGGGGCATTATCTGGGCAAGATTGTCCAAGGCCCTTGGTCCCCAACAGAGGCCAACTTGCATATCATTGTACTGGAGCTAATAGCACTATTGTATTTTTGTAAATATTGAGAGTTACTTCTAGCATCATAGCTAGGAAAGAGATGAAATTCAATCAGGACCATTTGGAATATTCAAATAGGGCTGCTTAACCCAAGATAAATTCATTGGTTGAACACATGTCGAATGATAATGAGCGTAACATCATGCCCCAGATGGAAGAGTCCAAAACAGCATGTTCCCCTTTAGACCACAATACAATGAGGCATTCCGAGAGGTTAAAAAACAGGGGTAGCCAGCAATATTTCCAGCAGAATTATCAAAGGAACAGAGTTGACCTCAGTCCAATACAGGGGCAAGAAGAAAACAATGTTCTATAAAGCACGGCGGTGAGTTGGTCCATTTTTTCAGCAGAAACTGACACTACTAGCTTAGTGGAAGATAAACTAAATGACTCGTTTACTTCAAAAATATTTGATGACTGTTTAAACAGTCATAATATCATGTTTGAGTCTGGCCTGATGATTCAAGATTTAGCTGTAGATGATGGGCCATCTGTCATGTGTAACACAAAGGGTGATGTTGGGATTTTTAATTTCACAAATGCTATTTTTGGGCCTGAATACACAGACTTGTTGAGCAAAGGTCTTAACTTTGATCCTGTGATAAAACCTCCTATGGAACAATTGATTATTGACCTAAAAATGCACTTGAGACATCTGAACTTGAGAATTGGGTTCAACAACAAATGTATGGAGTGCAGTCTCGGTGTTTTAAAAAAGAATAGTACTTTTAACCCCCCCCCCTTGCTTTTCCGTTGTTGGTTTTTGAAAAGCTTTGTGAGTTTGATATCCGTACCCTATGGCAGAACAAAATGATTAATGTAGACTTCAACCTTACAGTGAGGGAATATGAATTATTAAAAAATGATGTAACAACAAATCTATTAGGGTCATGAAACCCGACAAGGGTGGTGGGGTTGTTATTATGGATTATGAAGACTGTGTGAATAGGATGCACAAATATGTGTTTGATACTGATTTTTATAAAGAGACATCCTTGAATTGTATACACATCTCATATTCTAAAATTGACTTGTTATTACAGGATATGTTGGAACAGGAACAAATTGGTTATGAAGAATGGTTGTTCTTACATTGTGAATACGCTGAAGTACCTTTGATATCTGGGCTCCCAAAGATTCACAAAGATCTTAAAAATCCTCCAATGAGGCCCATAGTGAATGCATCTAGATCTAAGATCCACCCATTAGCTAAATATATCGACATTACATGCTGCGGTAGCGTTGTCGCCTCACAGTAAGATGCTGTTCGGTTCGATTCTCAGCTAGAGCGTCTTCTGTGTGGAGACATGCGTGAATGGGCGTACCTTCGTTGAAGGTTGTGCATCAGGGCTGGTAACTCAGCACGTAAAAATCAACTACCAATCATTAGCGGAGCAGAGTTCCGCTGTGGCGACCCCTAACCAGGAAAAGCCGAAAGACACAACAACAACAACATTAATAAATGTTTTGGATGTTTTTTCTTACATATGTAAGGACTCTTGAGACTTTCTTTTGAAACTTAGGGAAGTAGTGTATACAGAAGAATTTTCATTTGCTACAGTTGATGTTGTGAATGTATTCAATGTCATTCTGCATGAACTGGGTTACTCTGGTTTCATGAATTTTTATTGGAGTTCACTGATTTTTAGCAGCAGCAAGGTTAATGTGCCAGTCACTTTAATGGAATTGGTTTTGAAAAACAATTGTTTTTTTTTTTACAAAAGAAATATGTTGCAATGAGGGCAGCATGTGCCCCCATTTTTGTTAACATCATTATGGCATATTGGAAAAAGAAGTTTATTTTTGGAATAAAGGGCCCATTTCCTTGGGAGTTATATTTATACCTTTTGGATGATGTGTTTATCATCTGGAAACACACGCTGGCTGATTTTAATTTTTTTTATTGAGTACTTGAATAATACAACATCTTTTTTAAGATTTACTTTTTCTTTCAATGCATTTAATATAAATTATTTGGATGTCCAAGTTTCCAAGGATATGGTCAATGTTAAATTTATTAGCAACATCTACAGGAAACTAACATATTGTAACAATATTCTTTATTTTGACAGTAGTCATCCTGTTTATCAGAAAAAGCATCATTACAGGGCAGTAAGAGCAGCTCACTAGATTAGTGTCTGAAGAGGATGTCTTTCAGACAGAAGCTTCACTTTCAGCTGACATGTTCAGAGCCCGAGGTTACCCTAATGCATTAACAGAAAAGGTGAAGGATGAGGTTGATGTGAAAAGAAGCAAAGGTAGATTTAAACCATTGCTTAGGATAGATGCAGGAGCAGAAACACCCTTGACAAAAAATATCTAAAGCCGAGAAAGATTTTTATATCCATTTGTAATTATACTTAATGTTATACATTAACATATCAATGAAATTTTAATGAAAAATTTGAACTTTTTCTCCTGTTTTGATGGCTATATGGAAACCTTGGGGAAGAGCCCACAGATAATCTATAGAAGAGGGAAAACTATTAAGAACTATTTAGAACATGTCAAATTGACAATACCCCCTAACCATAGAAGGGTGGGGACTTATAGGTGTGGGTTTTGTAAACAGTGTAAAACACATTTCAGTGGGACATATGATTACTGTTAATAAAATGAAGTGGAGTTCATTTTTACTGTGACTGCAATATGCATGGCATTGTATACCTAGCTTCACGCCAAGAATGTCCTTGTTTTTATGTAGGAAAGACACAAAGATGGTTTTGTGAACGGTTGAACACCTGCTGGACATTAGAAAACAAAATACTAACAATTCATTAGCTAAACATGTTTTGAAGTTTCCAGGACACCAGATTTTATTCATGGACATTGATGTGGTTAAAAAAAATTCTAGTGGGGGTCCTTAGAAAGTTTTGCTTGAACAAAAAGAACTAAGGTGGCAAATTAAATTGAATGCATATAACTTTCCAGGCTTGAATGAGAGTGTTTTGATTAGTAGCATTCTGAAACTTTGTTTCTATGAAGTGTGATTTAAGTAACGTAATCTTTCAATAACAAAAATATTTTTTTAACAGTTTTCAAATGGTTGTAAATTTGATTTGTTGCAATTTGAATGAGAGAACTATCAGGTGTGATTTTTTTTGGATTGGTTGCTTGTACTCGTGATAAGTTTGGAAGGTATTTAAATTTATAGTGTTTTATGTTTCTTTGTTTCTGAAGAATTCTAGGCTATAAACTGGATGAAAGTGCTTAAACTTATTAAAACTGATTTTACTGCCCATTGAAGTGTGGTTTGACTATGTATTTTTTTGTTAGTTTTGTTTTCACAACTAGAATTTGGAAGATGTATGTTATTGGTTTTTAGTGGAAGTATGACTCTGTCATTGTACATGTTAGTGTGAATGACTTGAGACATACCTCCCTGGACTATATGAAGAAAGACATGATTGAGCTCTCAGAGTATGTGTCCCAGGCAGGTATGACCATAGCACTAAGCAGCATCCTACCTTCACCAAGAATGATACCACAATACCAACAAAAAAATAAGTGACTTCAACAATTGGCTTAGTTTCTGGTGTCTTTCCAAGGGGATCCATTATCTGTCTGCCTGGGATGACATGGTTTACAGGCCTTGATGCTTTGCCAGAGATGGCCTCCACCTGTCACCTCCATTGTGCCTTTTTTAGGCAGTGTCCCAAAGACAAATCTTCCAATTTAAAAGATCTGTCAAACAGCAAATTGAAGGTCATGCTGCTTAACGCTAGAAGCCTTAACCTGAAAATGCACTCATTGGAGACTCTCCTTGCACTGGAAGATGCCGATGTATGTGCGGTCACAGAAACTTGGTTCAGGGCTGTGAAGATGACCCCTGCCTTACCAGGCTATACCTCATGCCACATATTCTGACCCCAAAATGATGTTGGAGTCTCTATCTTCATTAAGGACAGGCACACCTCCAGACTGGTTTGTCAGCATGATGCACTGGAACTACTCCAGGTGCAACTAACAGTTGGCAAGATACCCATACAAGTTATAGCCAGCTGTAGACCCCCTCCATGACTCAGGACACCCACTCCTCTTACCTGGATCTACTTGACTCCATCAAGGTACCCCCCAACACCCTGATCTTTGGTGACTTCTACCACACCATAGGCTGGGTGAACTATTCCTGCACTAATGCACTCACTCATTGATTCCTTGACTTCATCAATTCTAATGCACTAGACTAGCTCCATCAATGTACCCTCTAACACCCTGATCCTTGCTGACTTAAAATATCTCACCATAGACTGGGTGAACTATTCCTTCACTAATGCATTCACTCAATGATTCCTTGACTTCATCAATTCTAACGCACTAGAACAGCTCCATCAAGGTACCCCCTAACATCCTGATCCTTGGTGACTTCAACTTCCCCACCATATGCTGGGTGAACTATTCCTGCACTAATGCACTCACTCAATGATTCCTTGACTTCATCAATTCTAACGCACTAGACCAGCTTGCCTCATCCCCCACAAAGGAAGATAACATTCTGGAATTGGCTTTCCCCAACATGGGTGATTGCTGCACCACTTCAGTAGCACATTCTTCCCTGGTGAGATCAGATCATTGGTCTGTGTCATTCAAAGTTTCTACCCCCCCAGCCATAACTAGGCTAAAATACTTCTCAAATGCTAACAACAACCTCCTAAGGGCGTGTATCAGTAGCTTCACACCCCTCCCCCAGAGGATGCAGACAACTATGCTGAACAGTACACCAGTGCAATATGCAAGCACCTGTACAACTGCATTGACTCAGCCATACCCAACAGAACTAAAACCTGCTCCTCAAGGAAACACAAACCTGTCTGGTGGACATCCTCTTTCAACAGGCTTTACAACAAAAGGAAGAAACTGTTGTCCAACGATAAAAAGGATCAAATTCCAAATTGGAAAAGCTCCCTCCTCAGCTTCAACAAGCAAATTAGATTACTAGGGAAAACCTCCAAAGCCAATTATGAACTGAAACTAACCTCTGAAACAAAGGGAAACCACAAATCCTTCTTCAGTTATATCAGGAACCTCCATGGCAAAGCCCAGGTTTGTTCCGAATTAGTACTTAATGGTACCACTTACACTGTTCCTGTTGACTTTGCCAACCTAGTGGCAGATAGGTTCAGAGCAAACCAAAGGCCCATTCAGCATCTTGGATACTTGTCCTGCACCCTACATCTCTGTAAATCAAGTGTTAAAGGCCCTTTCCAAGTCAAAGAACACAGCTTCCATGGGACCTGGTAGTATCCCAGGTTGTACTCTGCACCATCTCCAGCAAGAACTAGCTTCACCATTAAGCACCCTATTCAACCACAGCCTACGTAAAGGCTTCATTCCAGCAGAGTAGAGACCTGCCATTGTCATCCCCTTGCACAAAGGTGGTGCCACTACTGACCCTATAAACTATCTACCCATTAGCTTGACAAGTCTGATCTGTAAAGCCATGGAGCATATTATTATGGATCTCATTAAAAAGGACATAGGCAATCTCCAAGCACTTGACCCCACCCAGTTAAGATTTGTCAAGGAAAGATCTTGCCTGTTAAACCTGGTTGACTTCTTTGAGACTGTCATCAAGGCCCTAGATGAGGGAAAGTCAGTACACAGCTTACCTTGACTTGGCCAAGGCTTTTGATACAATCCCCCACTCAGGCATCATCGAAAAGCTAACACAACTTGGTGTAAATCCCTATCTCATCAGGTGGGTGGCCAACTGGCTCACCAATAGGACCCACAAGGTCAAAATAGGTACCTCCTCCAACAGACCTGTCACTAGTGGTGGTCCTCAGGGATCTGTCCTGGGACCCCTACTGTTTTGCATCTACTTCTCAGAGGTCCAGGCAAAGACAAAAGGCCTGTGGCTGACCAAGTTTGCTGATGACTGTAAGTTGGGTGCTGTCATTGACTTCCCATATGATGTTAACATACTGCAACAGGGTCTCACAGCAGCAAAGTTAAATGCAAAAAAAATGTATTATGATACCATTTGGCAAAAACACATCCCCTGCTGATTACCACATCAACAGCAACCCCTGAGCACACAACCTGTGGTGAGAGACTTATGTACTCAGGTTGACAACAATCTCACATTCGACCATCATGTAGCAGCAGTGGTCAGAAAGGCCTTTTACTTGGATCATCTCATAAATAAAGGGACTGCATCCAGAAAAAAGGAGGTCATTACCTCTCTGTACTCCTCCCAAATTAGGCCAATAATTGAATATAACACACTGTTTGCTATGTACCTTTCAAACACCTGCACCAACTGGAAAGGTCACAGAAATACCTCACAAAGAGAATCTATGGCTTCTAACACCTGTCCTATGTGGATAGGCTCAAATCACTATCACTCTGCTCAGTATCATACAGATTGCTCAGAGGTCATCTGTGTCTTGCCTACAAGGCAATATTGGACCCTGCTCTACTAGAGATGCTCCATATCCATAAGTCTAACTCTTTGCGCATTACCCACTCAAAAGGCCTAAATCTATGAGACAACAACAAAACCTGCTGGAGAGACAGGTCTGTCTCCCAGCAGCTGCCCCGTCTCTGGAATAGACTACCTATACATGTCAGAGTACCTTGTTGACCCTCTTCAAGCACAACTTTGATGAGTAGATGGGAAGCCACAAATTTGTCCCAGGGGTTCCACCTTTGTCCCTCATTGACAGGGGTGACAGGTGCTAACTGAGGTTTCCTTTTTGGGGATAAACTCTTGGCTAGGCTTGTAATGGCCCCAGGGCCATTAGCCTAGTAACGTTCTATGATCCTGCCTCACTAGTGGTCTCTCAGTCCAATTTTGCATCATTGTGGCCAGCCTTGCTGTGATCTAATTGCCTCTTACCTAAACAAGTGCAGCAACTACTTTGTCATGATGCCCCCTTTGGTGGAGTCACTGACAGATGCTGTTCTCCACATTTGGCCCTCCAGACTGCTGTATGCCTTTCCCCAATTCTTCTAATCCCAAAATTCCTACAGAAAGCAATCAGGTTGAAGAGCAAAGTAATCATCATTGCACCTTGCTGGCCTTGACAAATATGTTTTTTTCTTTCTTTAGCCTTATCTAATTCAGCAGTCTTGGATTCTGGACCCAGCTCTAGACCTTCTATCTAATTGAGAGGGATTAATCCAGGTGGACATTGTAAATGTCATGCTGACAGCTTGGTTTCTCCAATTCTGTTATTAGACAGGCATCCCTCTCTCTCCCCTCTGGTATGTCATATACTCTCAGCCTCTCATAAGCCAGCTACCCAAAAACTCTGTGCTAGTAAATTGAGGAGGTTTGCCTCATATTTTGGCCCATTTTTCATAAAATTGTTGTTTTCTGTCAGATTAATAGCAAAACATTGAAGCTATAAAAATAATGACAGACATTTGAGTTTCAGACTTCATACCTGTCAGAAAATTCATGCTAATGCAAAATCTGTTATTCTATCAACTTTCTAAATTTGTAAGAGCAATATTTAAAAATGGCCCCTATTTTTGGGCCTTTGTACAACTTTTATTTATGGCTTTGTCCAGATTTCTTGCTCTAAGAGGTTGAGAGGTATGCTGCTTACATTTATTAGATGTTCACAGAGAATTATGTTTCTATCTACACAGAATTAAGAAGTTAAGAAAATCCAACCAACTATTTGTGTCATTTTCACCTACAAGCCTTGGCCAACCAGTGAGCAAAGTGATGCTAGCCAGATGGCTCAAAGAATGTATTTCTTTTATCTATAATAAAAAGAAAATTAAATTGCCTAGGCCTTTAAAGGCACATTGTACAAGAGCTATAGCTACTTCAGCAGTTTTTCAATCTAGAGCTTCTATGGATGATATCTGTGCAGCAGCAATTTGGGCTTCTCATACCTTTATTACTCATTACAAATTGGATCTGGTCTCCAGGGGAAGAGTGTCTTTTGGTTCTATGGTGCTCAGGAATATCCTTCCTTGAGTCCTCCCAAGGTCAAAGGTAACTGGGGAGTCTGTCCCATATGTCGAGGATAAAATGAAAACTGACAACATCGTATAAAGAAGTTATGTACTCACAATAACGTTCCATCTGTGTTGTCCATTTTCATTTATCCTCAACTCCCCTCCCACCTTCCCCCTGCCTTTGACGTTTTTGGTAGAATGGCTAATGGACACATATCACTTATTGTTGTATGGTCCCAAATATGGTGTCTATGAAGGCTTTTGGGGTTTTTCATTCTGTCTTTCAGGAAACTTGGTCTGAGGTAACTAGGAGAGGACCACTGTGGGTAAGGGTAAGGGTAAGCTTGAGAGTTTTTGGCTTTCGTGAGCTGTTGAAATAGCCGAGTCGGTTCTGAGGCTTGGAATCAAACCCATATGTGAAGGATAAATGAAAATGGACAACACAGATGGAATGTTATGATGAGTACATGAGTTCTTTTAATATGAGATGCATTGAGCAGTTAGATGAATTAGTAAATTAGCCATACCACAAGAGGAGCAGTGAATAAGCTTTAAAAAAAGATTAATTGAATGCCACAACATCACTGTGCATAAGTGCAGCAATAGCAACCTGCTGTGGGTGCCACAGTAGCAGAGTATGCCAAGGCAGTGAAGGAGAGCTGTGATGAGCATTGTTTTAAGTCCAGTGAGTCAACAGTTTGACAAAGATTCTGCAAAAAGTAGTATGATAAATCAACAAGCAGGTTAAGTTGCTTCAACAGTAGAATACAGAAGGAGAAGTAAAACAGGATTACCAGCTGGCTCTGATTACACAGCAGCATTGACTAAATGCAGTAAGTGAAACAGCAAGCTAGAGCAGATGGTGCAAAACAACAGTAACCTAGCAGGAGAGGTGCAATACTGATGGCACAGACTTGACACAGTTTTATAATACAGTCAAGCTATGTAAACTGGAGTTACAGCATAAACAGTGTATGCTCCTTGTGCCAGCTGGGATTTATTTAGTAGATGTGCAATTAGTCATTGGTATTCCTATAGTCTAGAGCAATAGTGTACAGCTGTGGCCAACTGGACAGTTAGTATGCAACTGTGTACAACAGTAACTAGAGTATCACACAGTCTGGACATGCAAATTAGAGTTATACCTATAAGTAGGGATAGCACCTGGATGGGAACCATCTTTTGTAGAGCTGTTGTGGCATTATATGGTTTAAATGCTTGCAGTTGTCACATTTTGTTTTCTCAGGAGTGTGCAGCCTCTATGCTCAAAGCAGACTGCTTACTGGTGTTGGGTAATATTCAGCAGTTCAGATGTGCTTTTCTAGTTGCAACTCAGCAGAAAAGAGTGGCAATATCCACACATCAAGTTTAGGCAAAACACACATACGTGCTAGACCATAACAAATATATGAAATAGTAGAAGTACCTTCTTTCACTAGGAGTTAAACTGGTACACCAGTTTCAAATGCAGAAAATCACTGCAGCAGGGAACATAATTTTTAAAAATCGCCAAGCAGAAAATAAACAAGCAAGTCACTTTCCAGTAGTTGTATTTGAACAGTTAGAAGTCAAATCCATCTATCTGGCCTAGAAGGATTTGTCTTGTCGCATCCCAGTAATACAGAGCTGGGTTCTACTCTACCACAAAAATCTTGGATGAAAAACATTTTGTGATACTATCTTGGACTGCTTGTACAAAATGGAGAAAAAGGTTAGCTATATCTGCAAAACTGAGTGTGAGGTGGAAAAAGTCAATACATAGAAGGATTTTCAGGAAATGGAAAAATAGTGTGATCTACCAGTAGGCTGCAAATACCAGTTAAACTAGGACAAGTATGATACTAAAACAGTAATTCTAGGTTTTTTTGTGTGCACAGTAAGATGTCCTGGAGTGAGACAAAACAACCTGACTTAAAATCAGTAGCTGCAGATACAGTCAGCATTATGGATGAATGTTTTAAGGAGAGTTGTTTTGAGACTGATGTCCCCACAGTTTCAGTAAACATGGTCAAGGAAGAGAAGCAGAAGGTTTTAAAACAACTTGCATCTTCAAGTTAGACATGCTTCTCTGGACAGACCACAGAAACTGCTTTGTATTCTGCAAACAGATAGCTATACTTCAGCTATATCTCGTGTCAAACCTAAAGTTGCATTCATTGTTGGCATGCTTGAGATTGCCTTCATGTCATCATTCAAGTTACACACCAGTACTGTAAGCATTGCATAAACACAAACTGTGAGAAACTGAAAAGAACCATATCCATTGCTGGATAAGCAACAGTGGTCTACCTGAGAAATAGACAATAGAGGAGCATTCACCAGTGATGTAATTAAGAGATCACAACAGAATACTTCAGTATTGAAACTGACTATAGTGGGGCACACTCCTTGGAGCAATGGACTCAAAAAAGTACAGTTAGACACAGAAATGTCATGAAGTAAAAGATAGTGGATGTGACTTGAAAATAGCATTACATGGAAGTCTGATGGTAAAAGTGTATACCCTGAAGGAAAATTCTGTGGTTAGAAAGATTGAAGAATGTTGTAAAACAAAACAAACTTCATAAGGATTCAATATGTGCACCAGAATATTCTCTGCTTTTAGCTGTAACTCGTCAAAATTACATTGACACTAGGACTTCCAAGATGCCTGCACATTTGAATAACAGCATAATTTCAGCTCTCCCACGGTGAAAACAGAAACTCAGAGAGCCAGTAAACTTGTATTTTTGGGTAAATTTCAGCAACTGGCTGGTAAGTGCACTGCCTGGGTGCCAGCAAAAAAAAAGAAATTCAGAGAACCTGAAAATAAAATCAATCACAAAAGATGAGGAAAAAACACTGACTGGGAAGAATTCTGCAGCTGTTCAGCAAAAAGCAGAGGAAAACTTCCAGTAACATATATATAAAATAAAATATATAAAAATATATATCCCACAGAATCCCCCGTTAACAGAATAGACTTTCTTTGGATATAAAGCAAAGTAGCTCCCTGACCCTCTTTCAGCATAATCTAGATGCATGAATTGGCAATTGTAAATACAGCCTAGGTCTGGCCCCTGAAGCCATCATTGAAAGGGGTCTAAAACTAGGTATAATTAGTCATGCCAATGGGCACCTGCAATACAGGATATTGTGGCTAGTCTACTAATGCTCCTCTGGACCTATAGCCTACTATTAACCCCTTGAATCTATGAACTTAAATATGCACATTTCTTTCATTTTGGCATCACCCCATGCTAACAAACCAGTATCCTTGACCAGAGCTATGAATGGTTTTCACAAATGTATTAACCACTTCTGTACATCTTCTACAGGATAGCATCATATAACACGGTATTGTGTAGTTCAGAGAAGTGACAAAACCTAAAAACATATACAGATGCAGTACTGTCATCCTGGAAGACTTAGCATGACATGAATGAGCAACAACATTTACATAAGGCCTGCCAGTACACTTCTAGATGACGCAAACCAAAGAAGAACACGCCAGCCCTGAATGAGAAATAGTCTACTAGCACAAAACACATTAGTTAGACAACTAGACTGCAGATCTCATGCCAGTGACAGAACAGTGCTCCCACTCATTATGTCACCTCTGGAGATTGCTCTCATTGCTGTGACTGCATATCTCATGCCAGTGACAGAACAGTGCTCCCACTCATTATGTCACCTCTGGTGATTGCTCTCATTGCTGTGACTGCATATCTCATGCCAGTGACAGAACAGTGTTCCCACTCATTATGTCACCTATGGTGACTGCTTTCATTGCTGTGACTGCAGATCTCATGCCAGTGACAGAACAGTGCTCCCACTCATTATGTCACCTCTGCTGACTGCTCTCATTGCTGTGACTGCAGATCTCATACCAGTGACAGAACAGTGCTCCCACTCATTATGTCACCTATGGTGACTGCTTTCATTGCTGTGACTGCAGATCTCATGCCAGTGACAGAACAGTGCTCCCACTCATTATGTCACCTCTGCTGACTGCTCTCATTGCTGTGACTGCAGATCTCATGTCAGTGACAGAACAGTGCTCCCACTCATTATGTCACCTATGGTAATTGCTGCTAAGCACTGATGAGAAGCCTTACAGTGCCACAACCCATACCTGAATGCATGAAATGAAAACCTGGATGTGCTGTCTCAGACCAAGTATAGGACCGCCATCACCTTGTCAAATGTCCACAACAGTATACACAAGGTATGACCAGTGTCATGATGTCACATTTAGGTCTGTGCAAATGTCTGACATAACGCTGAGGAGGAGATAAACATTAAGGGGTATCATAGCCATAGTGACTTATGGAATATAATATTAGGCTAGGTAACACAATATTCATACACTGTATACATAGTTTTCTGTCAATTCACTTTCCCAAACACACACATAATTTTGCCATTATCCTACAGTGTGGAATTATACTTTTAGTACATCTGAGTGGTGACTAGCCTGCATCACCTTCCTGTACTGTCCCTGTCTTACACTATGTTATCCATTCCCACATATGTGTAACTACCTCTAAATGTAATCAACAATGTTTCCTGAGGACAGTTTATATTTATATATATATGTGTGTGTGTGTATACATGTTTTGACTCTAACTTTATATTGTGTGTGTGTATATGTATAAATATGGGATCACTATACAGAATACCATAATCCCAAAATTCTGAATCCCGAGGACTAGAATCTCAAGACTGCTGAATCTCGAACGTAGTGAATGGGGATTGCCATACAGTGCAAACAGGAACTTTGCCATTCACTCCACTGTATTGTGATCTCGGAGTTGGTATATTTCAGTTGCAGGGGGTGTGGGGGGCGCAGGGGGGCTTGCCTCCCTACATACACATTAGAATAGTTTGTTGTATGTTTTACATTTTTTTTGAAGTTTTGAGATTCCGCAATCTTGAGATTCTGGTCCTCAGGATTCAGAGTCTCAGGATTGTGGAATTTTGGTATTCCATAGTGATCCCATACACACACACACATAAAATCAATAAATATATGTATATTTCTGTGTTTGTGTGTGTATGTATGTATATATATATATATATATATATATATATATATATATATATATATACATACATACATACATATACACATAAAATGATTAATCAATCATTATTGGAAACACAAACCATCAAAAAACTCATTGGTAATTTTCATTAACAGCACCTAAATCATCTAAAACAGTAATTGCAAATGTAAAACATAACTTGTGAATCCCTCTGGACCTGCATAGTTACATATATATCTTAATGTATATAATTAGATAAACATACACACATGTGTGTATGTATACATGCATGTATATATGCAAATCTTTACACTTGTTTGCCTGAGTAGTATGCATGTGTAGGCCGATGTGTATGCATGTATATATGCAATTTATTCACATATGTATACATCTTATAATCAACAGATATGGCTGACACTAACATCCATATTCACACATACCAAAATAAAATATTTTCACGTTCACCCACAAATATGGTGCTTTTGAAAGTATATACTGATAACCACACAAATGTTCATACTCCCATGGCTGGGCTACAGATATCTCTGAACTGGATATGCCCTGCATGATAACACTTATTGCAGTTTAGCCTTACACAATGTCCTATTTTTTAATGTCTGAATACCTGCCTACTGTATATTATATCTTTTAAGAGTACCAACAATGTCCACAGGTTACATGGTACCTGTAAACAAACATTTCTTTGTGTATTTTAATAAAAAATCAAACAAATTGATTTGTACTGTACTCTCTAAGTCTCCATGAATTAAACAATCTCTGTATGAAATCATTTAATTTACTCCCATTATGCAGTTATTTGTCTGTTTGCATATTAATTTCAGCTTGGTAACCATGTAAGTGGACTGGCTGACAGACTCTTCTCAGTCACAACCTGACCTCCATGGTACAAAACGCCAACAGAAAATGGAAAATAAAATAAAGTATTATACCACTTTCTGAACAAATGTCACACAGTTTGGCAAAATGTAGAAGTGGAATTCAAGCAAGATAATAGATAAAAATATAAGAGATGGACATGAAGGCAAACTATAACTATAACTTTGATGACCAAAATAATAAAACTGGAGAGACAAATTAATATTTAATGCAGCACACGGTGATTTACAATGTGGAGTCACTTATGAACCTGGGTATACGGGTAGATCCAGCTCTGAGGGTTTTTTTTTTTGATCATATCAGCAAATTGGTTAATGATTAATTTTTAAAACTATAGGCTGTAAAAAAATTAATAAAGTCTAGGAAATCAGAAATGATGGATTGTAAGTTACACTACACCCAAATTTAGAAATCTTATCATAAAATTAGCATGAGTAAATTGTAAAGAGCACAGTGAAAATATACCAAGGGCATTCATGGATGTGAAAGTTTAAGTTATTACAAATGATTAAAATATTTGAACTTTTCACTCCATTTCATATTGATATTTTTAAGTGGCTACCTTAAATAGAGAGTAATCAGAGACAAGTACCTCTAGGAATGTTTGGAGTTATCAAAGAGTAGTAAAGAATCCTTAAACGATCTGTCTAGGAGATGATACAGGAATGAGAGATATAGTAACTTGTTCTCTGTAAAACTAGTTGACACCTGCAATAACATTTCTAATTATATTTAAGCAATCACTACTGTTGAATTTAAGAACATCTTCACTTATATGGAAATGACTATTCTGCTACATTTACAAGCTAGAAGAGCAGTATTGCTCATGCTTAAAAAAATAATTTATGTACATGAATGTAAAATGTGTAAATATAAATAAGAAGCGTACTTGAGAACCATTTTTATTTTTTAGTTTTAGGTGCAATGGTATTTCTTAAACTGATGAGTGTATATTACAGACGTCTTGCATTGTCATGATTGATCAGCAAATTGTTTGCAACAAAGTATCACATTTGCTCTCAGTTGCAGTTTACACTGATTCACTGCACAACTGTTGCATCAAAAATAGCAATTATGTCTAGATATGTCATTACTTGTGAAATAGTCAAATAAAAAAACTGACTTCCCATAAAACTTGTCTGCTTAATTTATTTTGTAAAATAAATGAAATCACAATTTCCCATGGAATGTGTCTGCCTGTTTATTCATTTGTGTGTATATGTGTGTGTGTGTGTGTGGGGGGGGGTGTAACAAAATTGCACTGGCTAGTTCAACTTAGAAAAAAAATGCCGGTCTAGTCAATATGAATATACTGCAAAAAAAAAAAAAAAAATACTCCTTTCTTGTGAATTCGTGAAAATTTGGTTACAAATGAAGGAATACCTCTCAAACTGTAAGTATGGAGAAAAAGTCTTGACAGAAACATGTAATTGGCTGAAGTAGTAACCAAAGTCCAAGGTAAAAGAGCAGTGAGCAGTAACTTTACTCTAAAGTATTAACAAGGACAATAAGGTACAAGCAGAAGACTGAATCCATATGGCTCCGAGATGATCAGGTACTTCCCAGCAAATACCATCTACCACTTCTCTTCCAAGTATCACTAAAGAACAGGCCATCGCCACACTATCCACATCTAAAAAACAGTGCATCAATGGGCCTTAATAATATCCATGGATGCATTTTTTCATTTCTCCAAATCTTTTGGGTTTCTAATACCATGATGAGAATGGACCCCATTCCTAAGTCAGAGTACGATTAAAGTTCATAAAATTATTATTGTTTCAGTCTTTGATGTCAGCCAGAAGTGCTCTTCGCAGCACCTGCAATGTGCCCAGCAATGACCCTTCTGCAATTCGTATGGAGTTGCATGTATCGGTAACATATCTAAATACAATTGTAAATTCTTTTTATAAGAGCCTATCATAGTATTACTACCACTCTCCTTAGTTTTACAAATACCGTCAATATAGAAATGAAGGTAAAATAGTCTCATCAGTCTTCCTCGCTATGTCTAAGGACTTTCATACTGTTTCCAATCTTAAGCTGTTGACCGCTCTTACCAACCTTAATATCAGTCATTCCGGTGTCTCCTGGTATCAAAGTTACCTGTCAGGATGCCAGCAAGCAGTTAGATGGCTGCAAGACTCTCCCCTCTACTTCCAGTCACACTAGGAGTCCTGCAGGGATCTATCCTAGGTCCCCTCCTTTTCAGCATATTTACAAATGATCTTCATAAGGCCTCACCCCTAGCCACTATCATCCCATATGCAGATGACTCCACCCTTATTTGTGCCGCAACCAACATGCAACAGCTTCAGGATAATACCCAAATGGTCTTTACAGAAATTGAAACTTGCCTAAACAACTCACAGCTTATACATAATCCCAGTAAAACCAAACTCATGATCTTTCATCCCTCTAGACGATCAGACCCCCCCCCCCTTCTGTATCTTCGCTAGTAATAATACCAACATTTACCCTGATTTACAAACAAAACTTTTGGGAGTCATAATAGACAACAAACTCAGATTCAATGTACTTATATCACAAACAGTCAAGAAGATACACAAAAAATGGGAAGCCTATACAGGAACAAAAAATTCCTAACAGATAACTCTAGAATAGACATAGCCAGAACCCATCTCTTGTCCACACTCCTCTATGCCTCTACCATCTTCACCAACCTTAAAAAACAAACAAAAAAAATATTTAAATTAGCTAGGGACCTGCTACAACAAAATTGTTAAATTTGGCACGGATTCCAAACACACAACACACCATTGTCATTCATTAAAAAACTCTCTTGGCTAGAACTTCCACAACTCTTAACTTGTAATCAACTAACCATGGCTCACAAATTAATTTATCAACCTGATAACATACCATCTCTTAGTGACTTACATCAACCCTACTCTAAAAAATGTACACTTCACTCAATAAATTGCTACTACAGATAACCAAAAAGGCAAACTCTGCAGGTGATTCTCTATATACACATTATGTGGCAAAAAGCTGGAACATTCTCCCACACTCCATCAGACTCACCAATGACCCCATACAATTCAAAACACAACTAGAAAACTCCTGGCTATGCTCATGTAATAGCCCAGGTTAGCTAATGTGCTAACTTACTTTCTATCACCCAACTCTGTAACTCTCAAAGTCTTCTATTACCTACCACTCACACACCAGACTTCTCTGTTCTTTTCTATACATCTCCAAACAACTACTTCTGTTCACTTACCTATCCTGGGTTAATTTCACTACTAAACAAATAAGTTTGTTGGAATCCATAGAATTCTGCCTACACAGGCTTATTTGTTATATGTATCTGTATAGTTCAAAGACTTGTATAAAATTGTATTTTAATGTATGCATAACATTAATGTTACCAAGTTTTTGAAGCGTTTCTCCCAGGCCTCCCCTGAAAAAGGGTTCTATCCCAATCAGACTGTCCCAATAAACAAATGTAAAATAAATAAGATCTGTTGCTCCTATTACTAATGGAACTGTCTAGTTATCCTTCTCCCACATTGCCCTTGTTTCTGCTTGAAAATCCTGGGATTTTATGACTTTGTGTCTGTCTGTGCATAAGACACTGTATTCACTAGGTGTAGCAATTTCAGTGATCAGTGCTACTTTTGTCTTCTTTTCATGGACTACCATATCTGGTTTTCTCACATCTAGTTTCTGAACTGTTGGTAATGGGTGATCCCATGTGATATAAACTTCCTCATTTTCTGTGATGCTTTGTGGCTCATATTTTCAGTGTTTTTCAACCACTTCAATACCATAATGTTTGCACAATCCACATTGCAACAGTCTTGCCACATTATTATGCCTTTCTGTATACAGTCCTTCTGCCATTAGTATATCACAACCAGCTGCAAGATGTGTGACTGTTTCTAATAATGTTTTATAAAACCTACATTTTTCCGTTTGTCTGACATGGTTACGTAGTCCACTGTCTTGGGTCGCCAATATTAACCTTTCATCTTTTGGTTTAAATTTACCTCCCCTTAACCATTCCTGCATTTGATCCTTAGCTACATGAGGTTGTTCCAAGAGTTTCCTATACTTCCAACTATATTTATGCATTTCCCACATTTCTTGCCTTCTCATCTGATCCTTCACCTTATATTCTTTTTTTTTTTTGTTTTTTGGCACATTCAGTTGCTGCCTGATTTTATCTACTTCTGGCTTGATTTCCATTCCCGCTTAACACCAATATGCTTCTGCTAAACTAAGCAGGGAAAATTATCTTAAACTTATTCTTATCATGTTTCAAAACTGCCACTAAATTTGGGTCTTGTGAGTCACCAAATATGTATGTAGTCCCACTGTTGCAGATCTATACATGTAATCAGTGTTGAGGAGGCCCATACCTCCTTCAGAAAGGGGAATATATAATCTTGGTATGCACCGATTTTTATAAATCATTTAAATAGCATGAAGCATCCTTCTTGTTTTCCTATCCAACACGTTTTGGGCCCAATCAATCACTCCAAAACTGTAAGTCAGGATAAAAAGAGCAAATTGGTTTATAGCTTGGACGTTATTCCTAGATATCAGTGCTATTTTCAATATTAATTTTAGTCTTCTAAAATATTCCATACTGAGTTTTATTCACATTTCTTCGTGTTTTATTGTTGATCCTTCAATCCCCAAATATTTATACACTACCCTCTTGCTCAAGTTATTTTATATCACATTCCTGTCCCAAACTGATGTTCTTACTGATGGCTTAATCTTCATACAAATATGTTAATACTTTTAGCCAGAAGTTAGGTACTGCATCTGGGCCTGGAGTTTTCCAATTAGGAGCTTTTCTTAACTTTGTTTCAATCTCTGGCTATTACTCTATCACATTTCATATCCTGTACATTTGAACTTCTTATTCTTTCTTTCACTTATTCTATCCATTTAGCATCTTTGTTCTTCATAGATAGTTCATAGGTAGGTACTAGGCTATTGGCCCTAGGGCCTATATAAGCCTAGCTAAAAAGGTACCCCGCCTTTCGCCACCCAAGAAAATTATTTTCCTGTGCCCCTGTCGAGCAGAGCCACAGAAGTGATCCCCGGGGTGAATTTCCTATTTCCCATCCAATCATCAAGATTTTTCTTGAAGAGTGCTAATGAGGAGCTTTGTTTGATATAGATAGGTAGTTTGTTCCAGAGTATGGGAAGTTTCTGGGACAGGAATCTATCCCTCCAGCTTGTTCTGTTTATTGTGGTGACAAGGTTTAGGCCCCAATAGCATGTAGCTCAGAGGGATTGGGATTTCTTTAAGTGGAGCATGTCTAACAGCTCTGGGTTTGACATAGCTTTGTATGTTAGGCAGAGATCGCCTCTGAGTAGGCGATATGCAATGGAGTAAAGCTGGAGTTTTTTTAGACGGTCTGCGTAGGGCATCTGTTTGAGGCCAGTAATCCTCTTTGTGAGGTATTTCTGTGGCCTTTCCCAGTTGCTGTAGATGTCTTGTGAGGTACATACCAAAAGGGGCATTGTACTCTATAATGGATCTAATGAGTGATGAGTAGAGGGGAACAATTACCTTTTTTTTTCCTGGATGAGAAACCTTTGTGATGAGGTGTGCCATGTAGAAGGATTTCCTGACTACTGTGGTGATGTGATCATCAAAGGATAGACTACTGTCCACCTGTGTCCCAAGGTATCATCACACTTTCGGTGTTAAGTAGACTACAGCCTATGTGGTAGTTCATGGGTACAGAGTTTATACCAAAAGGAATGACAATGCACTTTTTGGCAGTGAGCTTGAGGCCATGGCTTTGACACCAGGCATCTGTCTCAGTGGGGCTCTTTTGTAGGATGTCCACATCGTTAGGAGTTTAGATTGTGGCTCCTAGTTTGCAGTCATCTGCAAACTTCATTAGCCAAAGACCTTCTGTGTTAGCCTGTACTTCAGAGAAGTAAATACCAAACAGGAGAGGACCCAGGACTGAACCCTGTGGTACTCCACTTGTCACTGGTCTAAAGTCGGATTTGGAGTCTGCTACTTTCACAGTGTGGGTTCTGTCAGTGAGCCAGTTGGCAACCCATCTTGTGACATAGGGATTTATACCTAGTTTAGTGAGTTTATCTATAATTCCAGAGTGGGGGATGGTGTCAAAAGCCTTGGCGAGATCTAGATACCCTCATCTACAGCTTTGGTGACTTCTTCAAAGAAGTCTATCAGGTTTAGGAGACATAATCTGCCTTTTACAAACCTGAACTGGGTGGAGTCCAGAGTTTGGAGATTACCAATGTCTTTGTTTATAAGTTCCATGATGATACATTCCATGGCCTTGTAGACCAGGCCCATCAGGCTAATAGGGCTGTAGTTCCCGGGGTCCGTGGTGGATCCCCCTTTGTGGAGTGGGATAACCATCACTGTGTGCCATTCAGTGGGCACAAAGCCTGAGGTGAGGCTATGATTGAACATGATACTTAGATGGGGTGCTAGTTCGTTCTGTGGTTTGTATAGAACGCAGCCTGGGATGTTGTCAGGTCCCATGGATGCTGTGTTCTTGGCTTTGGAGAGCGTGTTTTTTACCTGTGCAGTTGTAATTACAGGAACTTTGCATTCTTCCAGTATAGAGATGGGCTCTTTAGGGGGTGAGAGGGGGGTAAAGGTAGCACTGAACCTATCTGCCAAGATGTTGGCAATATCAGTTGGTTCTGTATAGTTAGTGCCATTGTGCTGTAACTCAGAGCAGATCTGAGTGTTGCCATTGAGATTCTTGACATAGCTATAGAATGCTTTGTGGTTGTCTTTAGAAACAGTGGCAATTTTGTTTTCGTAACTAGCTTTGGAGAATTTTATGAGGGATCTCAGCTTCTTACTGAGGCTGACCAAGGAGTTTCTCCAATCATGGGATTTTACTCTTTTTTACAGCAGTTTCTTTCTTCTGTTGTAGAGTTTGTTTATGGCAGGGGACCATCAGATTGGCTTCCTTTTTTGGAGGATAGCATCTTGGTTCTGTTAGGGATAGCATGATCCATGCACTCGTGTAAGCGGTTATAAAGTGCATTTGTGTAGGATTCAGCAGTTGTACTTCTATTCTCTGTATGTATGGGTGTCTTGAAGTTTGCCACTTCTGTTTTAAGAAGCATTCAGTTGGCTTTGGAGAAATTTTTTATGTTGGTTTCCCTAATGGGGAGGGTGGGGACGGAATGTGGATGTCTAGGGTGATTAGCTTGTGGTCGGATCTGTCCAAGGAACTGACCTCTGGTGTGGAACACCAGTCACCCATGTTGGTAATGACCAGGTCTAGGATATTGCTGCCCTTGGTGGGGGTGGGGATAAGTTGATCCAAGGGATTGGAATTTATGAATTCCAGAAAACGTTGAGCAAAAGAGTTGGTACATGAGTAGTTTTCCCAGTTAATGGTGGGGTACTTGAAATTGCCCATTATTAGGGTGTTAGGTTGTACCCTAATATTTTCCAGTGTATTTAGAAAGTAGGAGTGGGAATCCTGGGGCATGGTGGGGGATCTGTAGCAAGCTACAATTTGGATTGCAGTCTTGCCCAGAGTTAGTTGCACTTGGATAATCTCAGATACATTATGCTGAGCAACTAGCCTGGAGGTGTGGATATCTTTAATGAATATGGACACGCCTCTGCCTTTAGTGTTTTGGTCCAGGTTAGGTGGCCAAAGGGTGTGGTATGAATTATAGCCTGGTAATGCAGAGGTGCTTTCAGGAGCCTTGAACCAGGTCTCTGTCACTGCACAGATGTCGATGTTCTCCATTTTAAGGAGTGTCTCAAGTGAGTGCATTTTGAGGTTTAGACTTCTAGCATTGAGTAGCATTACCCTCAGATTTTGCTTGCTTGTACCTGTTACAGTGGTGAATTTGTCATTTGAACCTTGTCTAAAGAAGGCACTAGAGGGGTGGCAAGAGCCTTAGCCAGTATCCGGAATCCCAACGGCGACAGGTGCAGGCCATCTCTGGCAAAGCATTGTGGTTTGTCGATCATGTCATCCCAGGCAGACAGATACTGAATCCCCTTAGAAACACCAGAAGCTTAGCCAATTGTTGGTCATTTTGTCCTTGTACTGTGGTATCATTCTGGGTGATGACAGGATGCTACTCAGGGCTAGGGTCATACCTGCCTGGGCTACAAGATCAGAGAGCTCTTCCATGTCTCTTTTCATGTAGTCAAGGGAGGTACGTCTCAGGTCATTCACACCAGCATGGACAATGACAGAGTCATATTTGTACTTGTTGTGGAGTGTCCTGAGTGCGTGTGTTATGTAGAGGATCCTGGCACCAGACAGGCAGCTGACAGTAACTTTCTCTTTGTTTAGCCTGGTCAGTGGAACATCAGTGTGCCTGACTATAGAGTCACCTATGACTAGAGTGTTGGGTACATTGTTATGCCTTTTGGGTGGCACACTGAGTTTGTGGACTATGTGTCTTTTCGGTTGTGTTGGGGGGTGGAGGTTGCTTGCGTTTCTGCTTTTGAGGTCTTTGTTGCTGGGCAGATTTTTATTGAGAGCCTCCGTGAATGTAGGTGTGTGTTTTGGTCATATAGGTTTTGAGGGACTATGTGATGAGTGTTGTGTGGTGCAAGTGTTTACCCTCTCCTCTTGACTGTCTAGTCCAGTCTTGGGTGAAGAGAGCTTTGCTTCCAGTTTGGCTATATAAGTGCATCTCTCACAGGTTGTAGTGTTGGATGGTAGGAGGAGAGGGTTGTTTGTGTACATGAGGCAGTTGCTGCATTGCCCCAAGATGCCCAGATTCATCAGGTAGACAGGAGAAAACACCAGGAGCTGATGCACAGATATGCCTGGATAGGTGGTTATTTATTAAGTACTAAAAACTGTTTTCCTCTAGAAAAGTGAGGAAAGTTGAGTGCTGTAGTAATTTGTAGCTTATGTAGTGCTTACAATGAGTTATGAACAAGTGCTGAGCTCAAAGAAACAGATTTGAGTGCTAAAACTGGCAGTTCTAAGGGAAAATTTGAAGAGCACACTTTATGGCGACGGGAATATTTTAACCCTAGCTAAGCAGCAATGCATAAAGTGTAGGGTTTTTTTTATATAACAGTAGCAAATGAGCAAACTGATTTTCTCTAAAATGTATCTATTTCTTCTTTTTTTGGTGGTGTTTCAATTCATTTTGCCTTGTTTCCCAATTCTCTATAAAACTTTTTTAGGTTATCATTAAATTGTTTATTTTGTATGATCCCTTTATGTTTATCTACATAAGTTTTTCTTGCCTTTGCTGACATGTTTAGTTTACTATTTGCAGTGTGCCTGATAGATCCTGTTCAGTTCTGATGCTGCATGTTGCTTTTATGACATCTATCTTTCTGAGAAGTTTTGTTGATCTTTTTCGTCTTCCATACTCTTCTAACAGTGACACTTCTTGTCTTAATTGCTTTAGTTTTCTCTATTCGATATTTCCACAAAGGTATTTGATCTCACCCCTTCCTTTCCCCTTATTGCCCTGTGTTCTTGTGGTAAGATTGTATCTGTTACTAATTTAACTGCACAGTAGTATATCCTTTTTACTTCTGTTATATTGCATGAGTCTCTATGGACAGTCCTAATTACTGTGTTCATTTGTTTTATCAAACTTCTAACTTTTGGGATTTTATTGACTTTCTGTAGTCTATTTCTTTCATTGATTTTAATATGTCCATCTCTATTAAATCAATTCTTTGTTCTACATTTCCTGCAGGCATTCTATAGCCACATTCTCTTCAGTTTCATCCTGTGTCATCCGTTGATCTTTTTTTAATTTCTCCAAATCTTTTAGGTTTCTAATACCATCATGGGAATGAACCCCATTCCTAAGTCAAAGTACGATTAAAGTTCATGAAATTAGTATTGTTTCAGTCTTTGTCAGCCAGAAGTGCTCTTCGCAGCACCTGCACTGTGCCCAGTAATGACTCCTTTTGCAACTTGAATGGAGTTACATGTATCAGTAGCATATCTAAGTACAACTGTAAATTCTTTTTCATAAAACCCATTGCTCCTACTACTAGTGGAACAGTCTGTGTGTCTTTCTTCCACATTGCCCTAATTTCTGCCTGCAAATCCTGGTACTTTATGAATTTGTGTCTCTCTCTACGTAAGACACTGTAATCACTGGGTGTAGCAATTTCAATGATCAATGCTACTTTTGTCTTCTTTTCATGGACCATTCTATCTGGTTTTCTTGCATCTATTGTTTGAACTGTTGGTAATGGATGATCCCATATAATATAAACATTTTCTATGATGCTTTGTGGCTCATGTTTCCAGTGCTTTTCAGCGACTTCAGTATTATAATGTTTGCATAATCCCCAATGCAACAGTCTTGCCACATTATTATGCCTTTCAGTATATAGTCCTTCTGCCATCAGTATATCATAGCCAGCAACAACATGTGCAACTGTTTCCAAGTCTATTTTACAAAGCCTACATATGTCTGTGTCAACCACATGTTCAATGGACTTTGTAAACCAATGTGTACGTAGTCCACTATCTTGAGCCACTAATATTAGCCTTTTTTTCTTTTGGTTTAAATTCAACTCTCATTAACCATTCCTGTGTCCAATCCAGAACAACACAAGGAATGGTTGTTCAGAGTTTCCTATACTTGCAACTGTATTTATGCATTTTCCACATTTCTTGCCTTTTCATCTAATCCTTCGCCTAATATTCTTTCTTTTGTTTTTTTGTCATATTCAGTCGCTACCTGATTTTTATCTTCTTCTGGTTTGAATTCCATTCCCACTTGACACAGATATCCTTCTGCTATACTAAGCAGGGAAGTCATCTTAGACTTGTTCTCCTCATGTTTCAAAACTTTCACTATGTTTGGGTCTTGTGAGGTCAGTAGATATGTATGTAGTCCCACTTTCGCAGATCTATACATGTAATCAATTTCAAGGAGGCCCATATCTCCTTCAGAATGGGGAATATATAATCTTGCTATGCACTGATTTTTATAAATCATTTGATGAGCATGAAGCATCCTTCTTGTTTTCCTGTCCAAACTATCCAACAGCTTTTGGGGCCAGTCAGTCACTCCACAACTGTATGTTAGGACAGGAAGAACAAATTTGTTTATAGCTTGGACTTTATTCCTAGATGTAAATGCTGTTTTTAGTATTAATTTAAGCCTTCTGAAATATTCCTTACTTTTATTTGCATTTGTTCATGTTTTATTGATCCTTCATCAGATATTTATATACCCAAATATTTATACACTCCCTCTTGCTCAAGTTCTTATATATCACATTATTGTCCCATACTGATGTTTTCTTGGTACTACAGCTTTCCTGCTTTAGAGGTTGCTTGTGCACATTTATCAAGACCAAATGTCATTCTTATATCATCTGAAAAAGTTTTGACCACTTGCAGTTGTGCTTTCAGTTCCTCATCTGATGAACTATACAGGTTTTAAATCGACGACAAAGAGAAGATGAGAAGTCTTTACACTTTGTTGTTTTCTGGGAGTCAAATTATAGCCATGACCTAATCTGTTAAGTATACAGCTTAATAGGTTAAGGACAAGACAAAAGCGCAGCAGTGAGAGAGCGTCACCCTGGAATATCCCTGGAATAATAATTTGTCCTTCATCATGGCTTAATTGTAAAGTGGTTTGCCACTGTTTCATGGTTGCTGTAATGTAATCAATCAGTGTAGAGTGGATCTTATACATTTTAAGCACTCTTTTATCCATGAATGTGGGATACTATCAAATGTCTTTTGTAGTCTATCCATACCATACTTAGATTCTTCCCTATTTTCCATTTCTCCATTATGACTTAATTTAACATTCAGATGATTCTTTGTTCCAATTGAATTTCTTATATTACCTTTTTGTTCTATTGCCATGATTGAGTTTTCTTCTAAATGACTATAAACTCTATCGGCATAAATTTCAGTGTATAATTTATACATAGTTGGAAAACAAGTTATTGGTGTATAGTTTTTAGGAAAGCTTGCAGGTCATCAATAAATTGCTTATTTTGTACTTTTCCTTTATATTTATTTGTGTATCTTCTAAGTTTGTCTGCCTGTGCTGATATTTTTAGTTGATTTGCGATAGTGCATGAAAAATGCTGATCCGTTATAATAATGCACATTGGTTTTATCATGTCTGAGTATTTTTGTTGATCTGTTCCCTCTTCTGTACTCTTCTAATAGTGACGCTTCTTGTCTTAATTGTTTTATAGTTTTCTCTGTTCGATACTTCCATGATGGCATTCGATTTCTCCCCGTCCTTTCCCTTACTACCCTGTGTTCCTGTGGTAGGACTTTATCTGTTACTAATTTGGTTGCACAGTGATGTATCCTATTTACTTCTGTTATGCTGCATGAATCTCTATGGACAGTTCTCGTTACTGTGTTCATGTCTTTTATCAAATTTCTAACTTTTGGGGTTTTATTGACCTTCTGCTGTCTCTTTCTTTCATTGATCTTAAAATGATAATCCATCACTATTAAATCAAGCAACTCTTCTCTTAGATCATTTTCTTCTAAACTGAGGGCACATTCTTTGTTCGCCTTTTCCTGCGGGCATTCTATAGAAAGTTCCAGAGCTTCTTCATGTGCCACATTCTCTTCAGTTTCACATTGTGTCATTTGTTGCTCTTTCATATGGGAACTCACTAACCTATCACTCAACGACATTGACTGTGTCAGAGTTGCCACAGTTTCCTTTTCTTTCTATTGCTGTATAGCTCCAACTGAACCTTTGTAATGGTTTCCTGTGGAAGGCTCCAAAGTATCTTCATATGCCAACTGATTAGATGCTTCCTGCTCCAGTTGTTTCTCTTTAATTTGGGAGTCCATTGCTCTGTCCTGTTATCAGATTTAAAATTTCTACACTAAATCCTTCACTTTGCACGTACTCCATAACCTCAATTTTTATTTCTTTAACCTTTTCATTGCTAATCCTCTATTCTACTTTTCCTCTTTTTCTTATTTTTTTGTATTGTAAAAAATTCCATATCAGGATGTCTTTGCCTGTATTTCTCTTCAAATAACTTTGGTGCTGCTCTTTTTGCATTGATTAGTTTTGATTTCTCCTTTGCATAAATATTGCACCATATCAAATCTTTTTTATTTCCTGTGTCCATATTTATTCTTCGGATGTCTCCTGCTCCTCTTTGGGGACTAGTTGTTCCATCATGCTGTGATATGACCTGTGTTAGACTTTCTACTCTGAATCCTTCACTTCACAAATATTCCATAACTTCAACATTTATTTTTTAACTTCTGCTTGACTAATCTTCTGTTCTACATTCCCTCTTTGGGATCTTTAATTTTTTATTGTGAAATTTTCCATATCTGAATGCCTTTGCCTATATTCTCTTTGAATATCTTTGGGGCTGCCTTTTTTGTGTTAATTTGGCTTTCTCCTTTGCATTAATATTGCACCATATCAGATCTTTCTTTCCCATGTTCATATTTCTTTTTTATACTCTTCAAACTTCTCTAAATTTTGTTCTTTAAATTTTTGCAATTTCTCAGTCACTTCTTTTTTCTAACGACACAATGGTTCTTGGTCTATATAGTGTTTTGCATGGATCTTTTGTATTAATTAACACAATTTTTTATTTGAAGCTTTTGACAGTTCTTCTTGTGGAAGTATTTTTCTTTCCTCTAATTTCTCTCTCTCAATCTTTTTGTGTATCTTTTGTCTGGAAATTCTGGGCTTCTTGCATAATAGTAACTATACATAATTTCTTTCTTATCCTCAATAGTCCACTCTATCATCTGTATGGCTCTTTTTTGGCCTATCAGTTTTTTTTTTTTTTTTTTTTTTTTTTGTGGACTGCTACTTCCTTCTACAACAGAGGGGCCATCCTCCCCCTGGGCCTGGCCTAGCCTAGCCCCATCATAGGAATATTTCCATGTCTTGATGATTCTACACTGTCATTTTTTCCAGTCCTGGTACTAGTGCACCTACCAGACTTGGGTACCTTTTTATCCTGGGACTTGTGCACCCAACTATCTTTATTTTGTAACCTACTTCTGTCCATGACATATGCTGTATAAAATATAGTCTATATATCACTGTTGTCTTGGTGAGATTTTGTGAAAAACAGGGTCCACGTTGTGAAGGCACTCACCAAGACTTGATGAATTCAATTCCAGCAATACTTTTCTCCTGTTACTGATTTTATCATCTCTCCATTCTCTTTCTATGTAGCATGAGACATGACCTGCCAGGCCCACTAGAATCTCTGTTCAACCACAGCCTTCGGACAGCCTTCGTCTCTATGGAATGGAGGACTGCAACTGTCATTTTACTATACAAAGGTGGATGATCAACTGACCCAGGGAACTACAGACCCATAAATTTGCCTAATCTTAACATGTATGGTCATGGATAGAATTATCATGGACCTGATGAACAGAGACATAGGAAATATTTAGAAAAACTGGACCTATCCCTGTTTGGTTTTGTCAAGGGCAGTTAACGCCTACTAAACTGGTGAACTTCTTCGAGAAGGTCACTAGAGCCATGGATGAGGGCAAAATAGTGCATACTGTTTACCTCAACCTGGCACAGGCACTTGGCATGATACCAGCCTCACTAGGGTATTTTAGAGGGACTCACTAATGTAGACACAGATCCCTATGTCACTCAATGGATAGCCAAATGGCTCACATATAGGGCACATTAAGTTAAGGTGGGGGAATACACCTCAACCAATAGGCCCGTTACTAATGGTGCCCCACAGGGAACATGCTGGGACCTCTCCTGTTTGTAATATAGTCCTCTGAAATCAAGGCTAATGCAGAGGGCCTTTTGCTGACCAGATTGGCTGATGACTGCAAGCTGGTTGCAATCATTGAATTCTCCAGAAATGTAGATATTCTTGAGCAGGTTCTGACAGACAAATAACTGGTGCCAAACCATGGCCTAAAACTCATTGCACAAAAATGCATTATTATACCCTTTAAGAAAATGATCACCCCTGCAAATTACAACATTGATAACCCTCTTAAGATTAGAGTAGACCCAGTGATAAGGGACTTTGGAACTCTTATTGATAGTAATCTGACATTTGATCACCATGCGCTGTGGTGGTGAAATAATCCTTCTATCTGGTAACGTATAAGTAAGGGCATGGCATCCAAATCTAAGGAGATCATAGCCACACTATAGTCAGCCATCTTTAGACCAATAATCAAGTACAGTGCACTCTTCAGCATGTACCTGACCAGGCATTTGCCAACAGGTAGAGTGGTCACAGAGGTTTCTCACTAAAAGAATCCAGGGTATAAATAAGATGTCCTGTGTGGACCACCTCAAAGCGGTGTCCCTGTACTGAGTCTCCTACAGACAATTGTTAGGTGATCTATGCCTACCCTACAAGGTATTCTCCCATTCAGTCCTGATAAATCTGCTATACATTTAGAAACTAAACATTCAAATTACCTGATCTAAGGATCTAAACCTTGTCCATAACATAAGTAAGACATGTTGGAGGAGCCAATGCTTCTCACAGATTACCTCTCTCTGGAACAGTATCCCCATTCATGTGAAACAGTGTTCTTCTCTAATCCTATTTAAATGCAATTGGGACTAATTTATGGGAAATTGTAAATTCATCCCTGCTTGTCACCTGCAGCCTGTATGAATGGGAGCAGCTTGTAGATACCCTAAGGCGCAGGCACAAACTGGACAGCTCTATGGAATTACTCCAAGTTCAGATTACTGTGGGCAAGACCCCCATTCAAGTCACAGCTAGTTATAGATCCCCCTCCATGAATCATGATGTGCACGAGGCCTACTTCACCAAACTGGAGTAAATCCAAATACAGCCAAACACTGTGGTCATGGGGGATTTCAATTATCCCACCATCAACTGGGAAACCTACTCCAGCCCTAACTCACTTGCACAAAAGTTCCTTGACTTTGTTAACTCAAATGCCCTATAACAAATCATTCAACCCCCAACAAGAGGAACAAACATACTAGATCTGGTTTTCACTAACATGACAAACAGATGCACCACTGCAGCTGTTGGAGCCTTATTAGTTAAATCTGACCACAAATCAATCTCCTTCAAACTGGCACTAACACCAGCACTTGCAAAGGGCAAAGTCAGACTAAAAAACTCCACCAAGCAAACTATACCCTCCTAGGGGAAGGTATAAATGCATTCCAAGTCTCACCCCCAGCTGGACGTGACAACTATACCAAAGCTTACACTGAAGCCCTGTACAACCACTTGTACAGGTATATACACTCAGCTGTTCCAGAGATAATCAAAGCCAGAGCCCCAAGCAAAAAACATGCCATCCTGGTGGACATCCAGCATCAACAAACCTTTCAACAAATGCAAAAATTCCTGTCTAAGAAAACTAAGGTGAAACCCCAGAAATGGAAAAGGACCTTTCTCAGCCTCAACAGGCAAATACGACATGTCAAATCCTCTAAGGGTAACTTTGGGAAAAACTTAGCAGTCACAGCCAAGGATAACCATAAGGCCTTTTACAGCTATGTATGTAGCCTAAAAGTTAAGACCCAATCCTGTGCCAAGCTAGTGACTAATGGTATCATACACACTGATAACAAATCTGCTAGTGGCCAGATTTGGTGAAAATTTCACTCCTTTATCCCCTCCAAATTTATTATGAACCTTGCCTCCAACTTCTCCCCACCCTACATATCCTAGAGCAGGTCATTAAAGCCTTATCCAAGGCAAAAAGCACAACCTCTATTGGACCAGACGGCATTCAAGGCTGTCTTCTAAACAAACTAAAACATGAACTAGCATTGCCATTAAGTACACCATTTAATCATAGCCTAACCACAGGCTTTGTTCCTGTGGAATGGAGAACATTGACAGTTATTCCCCTATACAAAAGTGGCTTAGAAACAAACTCAGGGAATTATAGACCCATAAGTCTGACCAGCCTCATCTGTAAGGCCATGGAACGTAACATGGACCTCATAAAGACAAAGGAAATCTCCAAACCTTGGATGTGACCCAGTTCAGCTTTGTCAAGGTCAGATCCTGCCTGTTAAGCCTGGTGGCTTTCTTTGAACATGTGACAAGGGCTATTGACAAGGGCAAATCTGTGCACACAGCATACCTCAACCTGGCAAAGGTCTTTGACACAATCCCACACTCAAGCATTACTGATAAACTGAATGTAAACCCCTTTGCTGTGAGATGGGTTGCAAAATGGCTCACAAACCAGTTACATACTTTCAAAGTGGGTGACTCTACATCAACCAATAGGCTTATAACTAGTGGGGTGCCACAATGGTCAGTGCTGAGCCTCCTATACTTCTCAGAAGAAAACTAATGGGCTGTGGTTGACCAAGTTTGCAGATGACTGCAAATTGGGTGCAGTTATTGAATCCCAAAATGATGTCAGTGTACTTCAGGAGGGTCTTATGCAGACCAGTGACTGTTGTCTTAGTCATGGTCTCAAACTGAATGCAAAGCAATGCATCATCATTACCCTCAGTAAAAACAATGTCCCTTTACACTATCAAATTAACAATTGGATCACAAGTAGACTGCAACCTTAACTTTGACCAACATGTGTCTACTGTAGTAAGGAAGGCTTTCTACTTAGCACACTTGATTAGCAAAGGCATTGCCTCTAGAGCAAAGGGAGTTATAAACCCCCTGTACACATCATTATTCAGGCCCATAATTGAGTATAAATCCCCTTTTGGCATATACCATACAAAGCATCTGCAGCAATTGGAGAGACCTCAGAGATTTCTAACAAAGAAGATCAAGGGACTCCAGCACTTGCCCTACACACACCGACTAAAGTCCCTGTCAGTATACTCTGTATTGTATAGCCTTATTAGGGGAGACTCATGCCTGGCTTAAACAGCAACCTCTGCCCAAACCTAATGAAGTTGGTGCACATCCGTAAATCAAACGGGACTAGAGCTGCCAGTTCTAGGGACATAAATGTGGCCTGCAATATGAATAGGATGTGCTGGTGGGACAGATTTGTCTCCTAGCCACTGCTGTATCTTTGGAATAGGCTGCCAATTCATGTGAAGTAAAGCACCTCTATGACACTGTTCAAAAGGAACCTGGATGAGTGTATGGGGCACCATAACTTCTTACCAGGTATAGTGCCCACAACCCTCCTGGACATGGGCAGTCATTACTAAATACAATCATTGAGTATTGACTACAGTATCTCTGGTATTACACTGGGATGAAATGGCTAGGATTGAAATGACCTTTGGGTCGATAGCCTATTAACCTCCAATGATCCTATATACCAAAGTCATTCCAGTCCTACGGCAATGATAATTATGAAAATTGGGACATGGATGGCTAGGCTTAAAAAGGTTCTTAGGAGCATAATAACTTACTTAGCTAATGGCCGATCAGTTTTTTTATAGTGAGGTGAAAATGCATGAAATTGTTTTCCCCAAAAAGCTGTGAAACATAAAACATGTTGGAATACATATAATAACCCAAGTCTGTTATAGTGGAATGTAGGAAAAGGTAGTAAAATGATTAGCAATGTGCTTCTTTTTAGAAACTATGCACCTTAAGCAAAGTTTCATTTCTCTGACCTTGTTATATTTACCAGCAGGGAAAACTAATAGGAGTCTGCATATGTTATACACTGTCTGATTATCATAAAATAAAACTAAATAAATAAATAATAAAAATGTATTACTTAGGTCAGCTGTAGTTCATAATACATTTTTCAGCCAGTTTAGGTCTAAATCATTTACTTACATATTCATACCCAAATCTGACAAAGCATATGCCTGGGCCTTAGCAATGAATCTCATTAAATGTGAGAGAAGAACAATCACAAGTGATGATCTCTAAATGTCTGCAAATTGGTCCCTGTACAACACAAACACAACCTCAACCTATTAGCACATAATTTTAGCCTTTATCTACCATCAATCATCACTAGTTACAACACAAAAGCACAGCTAGAGGGTGGGAGGGGGGATTCACTGCCGTGTGTGTGTGTGTGTGTGTGTGTGTGTGTGTGTGTGTGTGTGTGTGTGTGTGTGTGTGTGTGTGTGTGTGTGTGTGTGTGTAGACATATTTATTTAATTTAATGAAACCAAAAAGTAATCAATTTTCAGGCATAAACCATAAAGATCCAATACACATACACACAAGCACCTCTCGGCTCTCCTGAATTTGAAGGATCACATCTAATGTGTTACAAACTTTTGTTCCATCCATCCTAAATTTAGAAGTTATTCTGAATTAATAGCACCAGTAAGAGTATCTACTATGGAAGCTTTTCCCCAATTCTTTTTTTGTCCATAATTCCAAGGTAAAAGTTGAAAGACATGACACATGCATACACACGCAGACTGTGCTAACACACATGCAGCTATTTACCCCATTAGACAAGTGGAGCACTTTTTCCAGGCTCCAGCTTCTCACAGAACAAGAAAAATCATGTTTATTAGTCTTTTGCAAAAATGCTTACAATTAAACATGACTACACTCTACAAAACAAATATAAATGTCTGCAACTGTCTAAGCAATAAAAAGGGTGTGTAGTTATGGATATGGCCTTTCCCACTATTTCCATTCCCAGCTTGGTGGATAAGTGAATCCTGAGGTAATGTAGAAATGGTCTCATGCTTACTGACAACCAGTAAATTTTCAAACAAACCAATATGGATGTGAAAGATGTATTTACACAATGTCACTGGAGGCAAAGCCCTCACATAAATGTATTTCCACCCATTGCACACAATTCAAAGAAAACACATAGACTCACATATTCTGAGGCACTTAAATGTAACCTACCTAAACCTCAAAGACCTCCTAGATGAAGTACACATGAACTCTGTCAGCAACTCTGAGCATACTCTTTAAAAACACCTACATCAATACGTATAGCCACATCTCATGGAGCATCTATTTCTAAGTCCATAAGGCAAGGCACCACAGAATCCAACATTCTAGCCATTGGAGACTCCATTGTGAGACACACTGATGTCCCTCTTACCAGGCTTAATAAAGAGAAAGTCAAGGTCAGTTGCTTATCACGGGTCAGGATACACCATATTACAGATGCAATTAGGTGACTGGACCACAATTACCAGTATGACTCAGTCATGGTCCATGTGGGTGTAAGACGTACCTCTTTAGACTATATGAAGAGACATTGTTGAGCTCTTGGAATATGTGTCCAGGCTGGTATGAACCTACCGCTGAGAAGCATGTTACCTTCCCCAAGGATGAAGCCACAATACGAACAGAAGATGACTGACTTTAATAATTGGCTTAGTTCTGGTGTCATTCTAAGGAGGTGCAATATTTGTCAGCATTGAATGAGCTACTACACAGATAGGGACTAAAGGTGGTGTGGAGGTGTCTTGATTTACATCAAAAATAAATACACCACAGGGCTTGTTAAACAGGACAAGTCACTTGAGCTCCACATTAAAATCCAGTACCACTTCTTTGCAAGCTATAGGTCCCATTCTATGACCACTCATCTTCTATACACACCCACATATATATATATATATATATATATATACCCACCCACATACACATGCATATATGTACACAGCCACCCACATACACATATATTGTGTGTATATATATATATATATATATATATATATATATATATATATATATATATATATATATATATTATATATACACACACACAGACTATATAAATATACATATACAATATACATACACAAACATATACATCTATTCTAGAGAGAAACACACACATCTATATATATAAATTGAGAGAAAGAGACACACACATCCACATTATATAATACCTATAGAGTAGATCTAGGTCTAGCTATATAAATCTATATATATATATATATATATATATATATATATATATATATATATATATATATATATGGGTCTACCTTCATTAACCGAAAGACCTCTTACCCGAATTCCATTTGGTCGAGATGAATTCAATGAAAGCTGACATTTCCGAAACCACAGAACACCGAACGGCTTGCACCGGGATACAAGTAAGATAGCAGCAGTTGAGCTACTTGAGGTGAAAAGAACAAAGTAATGAGAGTGCATATGGCATCAGAGAGATACTATGTGCAGGACATTGTAATGAGGAATAGTCAAAGAATAATGGCAAGTAGTAGCTAAATAAATAGAAGAAAATGGCGGTGAAAATGGGAAGGGATTACACTGAGTAAGGAGGAGCATTACCAATGTAGCAAAATCAATTCAGCTGAACTTCAAGGTGTTAATGCTCACGGCCAGGAGCCTAAATAAAAATTACAGTCCCTCCAAGCCACCCTCACACTCGAAAATACAGACATCTGGGAAGTTACCTAGACATGGTTTAAAGCAGCAGACAGTACCCCAGTAGTGCAAGGGTTTAGTGCCTTCCACACTTTTAGACCAGAAGCTGCACAGACAAAGAGGTTATTCGATATACGTCATTAGCAAGCATACCTCTGGGTTGGTTAAACAGGATGACTCACTGGACCTCCTCCACATGCAGACCTCCACAGACAAAATCCTGTACCATACCCTGAGCCAGATATAGGTCACTCTCTATGTTCCAAGAAGGTCACATGCATACTTAGATCTACTGTGGACGCTTGATATCCAACCTAACACCCTACTCATGGGAGACTTTAATTACCAATTTAAAGACTTGGAATCCTACAGGGCCTAAAGTCTACAGGCACAAAGATTACTGGACTTCGTAAATACAAACACCCTTGACCAAATAGTGATGCACCCACTACATACTGGACCTTGTACTAACAAATATGGGAGAATGCTGCACCCCACTCCCATGTCTTATCCACCCCAGAAATTTCCAGTCATAAAGCTGTCTCCATCAAAATCAACTCTAACTCCAGTAAAACCATTAATAATTAGAAACTACTCCAAGGCAAACTGCCTTTTATTAAGTGCTAGTTTGTCAAAATTCAATGCCCTTCAAACCCTGAGAGCACATTAGCTCATGTTGAACTGCTCTCAGAAACACTGTATACCCATGTCAACAGCTGCACAGAAATTGCTGTACCTACCAGAAGTAAGCCCAGAACTAGCCCTGGTGGAATCCCAAATTAAACATGCATACACCAAAAGGAAAAAAATATGGCAAAAAAGTAGGAAAGGTAATTCCCATAAAGAAAAAAACACTCTCAAACTAAAGTAGGCAACTAAGAGGGTTAATTAGCTCAAACAAAGCCAATCTGAGGTTAAGATAGCCTCCCAAGAGAAAGATAACTATAAGGCCTTCATCATCTATGTAAAAAACCTCAAGGGCAACACACAGCAATGTGCTGAAATGGTGTTTAACGGTGCCACATTCACTAACCCTGGTAATATAGTGAACCTTTTAAAGGACAATTTCAATTCCAGTTTTACCCCCCCCCCCCCCCAAGAAATGCCCTCAAAATTAACTTCTCCAACTATAACTAAGAAGCATGTACTGGCTGAGCTTGCTAAAGCCAAAATCACAGTCTCAGTGGGCCCCGATAACATCCTGGTATTCCTCCTAAACAGTCTAAAATACAAGTTATCAGGATCACTGGATTCACTATTTAGCAGCAGTCTTAAAACAGGCTTTGCACCATGAGAATGGAGGACTGTGAAGGTTATCCCCATTTCAACAGATTCTAGAAAGTACAGTTGTGTACACTTACCATAAATGTAGATGTTCAAGTGCATTCACTGTTGCAGTCATCACCTGTGGGTTATCCCTGCTGTGATAGCCCCCGGCTGGCCCGAATACCAGAGTCAATGTTTTTCTGTGTCAGCTGCTGTCACCTGTAGTCTGACATCAGGTCGTCAGTGCTATAAAGCAAGGCAGCCAATGCCATTACATCAGTTTTTCTTGCCCTAACCTATCAGAAGCACAAGGAAATATGGTAAAGTGGTCCTGGTAGCTAAAAGCCACCATGAGAAGCTTATGTCTCCCTAAGGAAAGAGGTATGGACAGAGGTCCAGGTGGCAGCTTCCAAGATGTCCCTGGTGGGAACTCCTCTGAGGAATGCTGTGAAAGTGGAGGATGCCCTAGTGGAATGGGTACAAATAGACTTAGGGGTGGTTTCCCATGTATTTGGAAATGGTTTGCTTGGAAATGGGCTTCCCCTCTGCCCCTGGGGCAAAGCTGACAAGAAGATGGTCTGTTTTTCTGAAGGTTTTAGTATGGTCCAGGTAGTATCTGAGCTGTCTGTGCATGTCTAGTGAGTGCAGAATTATTTCACCCTTGTTTTGAGGATGAGGAAATAAGGTGGGTAGATGTATGGCCTGGTTGAGGATCACATCAGATACCACCTTGGGCATAAAGGAGGAGTTAGTCCTCAGGGAGACCCTGTCTGCATGAAAAATGATGAAGGGCTCAATGGCCATGAGTGCCTGAAGTTCTGAAGCCCTTCTGGCTGAGGTAATAGCTAGTAGGAAAGCGGTCTTCCAGGAGAGGTATCACAATTCTGCTGAAGCAGCAGGTTCAAATGGTGGTAAGGTTAGTTTTTCTAAAACATAATTCAGGTCCGAGGCTGGTGTGGGTGGCCTTCTGGGAGGTCTGATATTAGTAGCCCCTCTGAGGGATTGTTTAATCAAAGGATGTGAGAAGAGGGGCTGATCTGTATCAAAATGAGCTGAAATGGCTGAGGCATGGATTTTAATAGAAGAAAAGGAGAGGCCACTATTGAGTAACTCGGCTATTTAGTCCAGGATAAGAGGGATGGAAGGTTGTGAGGTACTGCCCCCTCTAGACTGGAAGGACCAGTGCCTAGAGGGAAAGTTCCTGCTGAACCTGGGAGGTTGAACCTGAAAGAAATATTTTACTATTTGCATAGATTTTGCTTTGTCTTCCATCTTTTTAAGCACCTCTTCTGCCTTTACTCCAAACAAGCAGTCCTTATCCAGGGGTGCATCAATTAATTTAGACTTGACATGATCAGGGAGAGGTTGTTCCTTCAACCATGCATGTCTCCTAATGACAGATCCTGACACTGCTGCCCTGCTTGAGGCTTCTAGGGCATAATATCCACAGTGTAATGAGTGTTTGGCCACTTGACAAGTACAGTGCAGTAAATCTGCTAACTCTTTCGAATTGGCATAGTCAGGAAAGGTAGAAATCTTTTGTTTTAATAGTTTCAAAGTATGTTCTTGATATTTTAACATATGGAACTGATAGTTGAGTGCTCTTATAGCTAAGGTTGCAGAGGTGTATACTTTTTTACCCAATCTGTCCAGAGCTCTGGAATCCTTGTTAGAAGGAATAGGATTCTTGGCAGAACTAGTCTTAGCTCCTTTAGCTCCCTGTGTAATGATCTCTGGGTCTGCAGCAGGATTTCTGTACAGGTATTTGTGAGAATCCGGTACTCTGTAATACCTGTCAGGTTTACTGGGGGCAGGTGGGAGGGCATCAGGGGCTAAGCTGAATTCATGGAAAACATCATCCACCACTTCCAAAATAGGGGGGATGGCCAGGGGTCTGTGCTGGGGCAGGTCCAGAAACTCTCTTAGTCTTTTCTTAGACTGGGGGTAGTCCTAAGATTCCCATTGAAAATGTTCCCTGAGGGTGTGAAGGTTTCCCCAAAGGAAAGGCCTTCTGGTGGGGAGGCAGAACGAATGTATTCCTCTGCGTCTGAATCCTCATAAGTAGTCAGAGGTTGTTGTTCCTCTTCAAAATCTGAATAATCAGATTCCTCAGAATCCTGTTCTGTCGTAATTTCAGGAGAAGGGTGTCTTTTCCTTTTAGAAGTTGTGGCCTGACTACCCCTGATAAGGGAGCTGAGATCCTCTGCCATTTTAAGCATTGTGCTTATGGTGGTGGAGCAGGGACAAGATGGTGAATAGAGGCGGATTTTCTAGGAGTGGCCTGGCTTCTAGGCCTAAGAGTATCCATCGGTCTGAGATAAATGGTAGTTGGATGAGAAGACGTCTGTTTTTGTCTAGATTCGGTAGTGCGAGATGCCTCCTCTGAAGCTGGTGCCTGCGTCTCGGCTCTGGACCCAACCAAGGCAGAGACAGCCAAAGGCTCAGAATCCAAAGAAGATTTCTGTAGCATACCAGACTCCAAAATGGTCTCTGTAGAGGCCTGAGTAGATATCGTATCGGGCATCAGGGGCTGCAAAAGCGCCTCACTGAATTCTGAAGAACTGATGACCTGTTTAGCGGCAGAGTCATTGGAAGGCTTAGCCTTGTGTGGTCTGTCTCTATCTTTACCTCTGCATTTTTTTGGAATGTCCATGGATTGTTGGCTGATGGATGCCATTTCAGAATGTGAAGATGGAAGATGAAAATACCTGTCTACAATAAGTTCTACAGCAAATGGTTCTCGTGTTAAAGAGGCCACAGAACCAGCAACAGGGAATGTCATGGTCTGGGCCTAAACAAGTGACACAGTATGAATGGAAGTCTCGGTGTGGGATCTGCTTTCCACAGGGGAGACAATTGTTAACTTTTTCAGACATCGGTTAGTGCAAGAAAAAAGGATCCCCAACAAGGTACTTAGCGTTAGATGTTTTCAGCTGTAATTCAAACTCTGGTAGCGACTGACAGGCACACTTGTGAACAGCTTCTGCTACAGGCTCCATGGCAAGAAAGACTGATGTAATGGTGTCGGCTGCCTTGCTTTATAGCACTGATGACCTGACATCAGACTACAGGTGACAGCAGCCGATGCAGAAAAACATTGACTCTGGTATTCGGGCCGGCCAAGGGCTACCACAACACTGAAACACAAAGAACATACTACAGCTCCATTAGTCTATCTAGTCTCACTAGCAAAGCCATGAAAAGAATTATTAACAAGGACATAGGAGAACTCCAGAAACTGTATCCATCGGAGCTGGGTTTGTAAAAGGAAGGTGAGGCTTAATGAACCTGGTTTCTTTCTTTGAAAGATCACAAAGGCAATTGATGAGGGGAAAGTGGTGCATTCTTGCTTACCTAAATCTGGATAAATCATTTGATAGAATACCCCTCTCAGGCATTCTCAACAAACTTACAGAACTAAGCATAATCCCATTTATAATCACACTGGATAGCTATCTGGCTCATAGATAAGACCCAAGAGGTTAGAATCAGTGAAGCCACCTCCAGAAAGTGGCTGGTCACCAATGGAGTACCGCAGGGCTCTTTGCTGGACCTGTTCCTCTTTGGCATCTACTTCTCAAAGGTAGAAGTAGAATGTCAAAGGCCTTTGGCTGACCAAGTTCGCAGATGATTGCAAACTGGGAGTAGTCAATGAATCCCCACAAGATGAGAACACTCTTCAGGAATGCCTAACAAAGACAAATAGTTTGTGGCAAAGCCATGGCATAAAACTCAATATCAAATAACACATTATAGCACCTTTTGGGAAGTCAGCCACCGCAGGTAAATACATCATCAATAAAATACCCCTAAAAGATTATTCACTTTTCAGAGATCTGAGAACATGTGTAGACAGTTGCCTGGCCTTCGACTAACAGGTAGTAACAAAATCATTCTATTTTGTGTAACTTATAAGCAAGGCATGGCACCTAGGTCCAGAGAGGTCATTGTACTCAACCCTCTTCAGCCCTTTCACAGAGTATAATGCCCTGTCGGTATGTACCTGACCAGATACTTACAGCAACTGGGATGTCCACAACAGTCCCTTACAAAAAGAATACAAGGAGTAAACACAGTGTATTACACTGATTGTCTCAAAGCCCTGTTTATCTTACAGACTAATGAGAGGTGAGCTTTGACTGGTGTACAAGGCATCCCTAAACCCTGTTTTGATTAACATTTTGCACATCTGCAAAACAAACAGCATTAGGACTACTAGATCAAAAGACATAAACTTTGCTTGCGATACAAATAAGACATGTTGGACCAACAGACATATTTCACAGAGAATTTCCAGTCTCCAGAACAGGCTCCCTATCCATGTGAAGCAGAGTTCTTCCCTAACTCTAAGCACAACATTGACCAATGGATAATTAATCATAAATTCATCCCTGCTGTGTCTATGTTTCTGATGGATAGAGGCAGTCTGTAAATCCCCCTTATATAAATCATATTTGGGGATCACATTTGTGTTGAACGCCTGGGCTTATAAGAGCCCTAGTGGTCATTAACGTACTATATGCCTATGAACCTAAAAGACAGGAATCTTTCATCAGAGTACAGTATGTGGGGGGGCATCAAAGAGTACGAACAGATCGCAGTGGTAGAGAGGAGAGAGTTAAGATAAATTTTTGGGGGAACAACATTATAACACTTGGTAGAATATAGAAGACAGAGAATATAACTAGATAAGAAATACAAGTTCTACAAAACTAATGGAGAGGGAAGATGAAAATAAAGTAGGTAGGAAACTGCACAATGTAAATGGAAGGGAGGAGCACAAAATGAAAATGCGAGTAAGTAAAAAGTATTATGGGAAGGGCAGACTATGTTTGCAGGAAGTAATTAATAGGTTAAAAAAAAATATATATATATATATATATATATATATATGAGAGATGGTAGCGGTAATAACAAAATGGGACAGGGAAAGAAATAAAAGGGACTGAAATGGAAGACAGAATGGTCTACACAAAATAAAACAGAGGGGAAGAAAACCAGAAATAACAAGGAAGAGTAAGGGAAATAAGGCATATGGTTAATGGAGAGAAAGAAAAGGGAAGGACAAATACTACCAAGAATAAAACTGTTAAATATACTAGAGTAGATTATTAGCGCCAAAAGAGAAGAAAATAAGTAAGGGGAATAAACTTGAAGCAATGATGATAAATAAGGAACTGGAAGTAGGTGAAAAGTACAAAAAAAAATAAAGAGGAGAGAAGAGAAAACAAAAAAGAGTGCAAGCAATTGTTGATAACGAGGGGACAAAGAGGAGAAAATAGCAAGGGATAAAATGTGTGTGACAGGGAAGAAGTAGGTACATAGAGGATGGTTAAAGTAAAAGTAGATACAGGAAAGAATAGGGATAAAGGGAAAAAGCAAAATGATACCATCTAATCTGAAAGTAATAAAGGCAAACAAGAGGAAAAATGAGACCAAAGTAAAGGCCAGGAAGAACTGTTAAGTAGAGGAAGGTCAGAGATAGTTAATTAAGTGCAAAAAGGAGGGCAAGGAAGACAAGTGTAAAAAGTAAGAAATTGGGGAGGGGAAAGATACAGAGAAACACTACAAAAAATGGATGAGTGAAAGGATCAAGAAGTGTGCATAAAAACAAGAAGGGCTGGAGATGTACAGAGCATGTTGAAGACCCTTGCAGCTGAAGGCACAGTCACAGTAATGGAGCTAAGAGTCAGGACTATGTAGGGAAAGAAAATATGTAAAAATGTATATATAATTCAAAAAGGCAGAATTGACAGAAAGAGAAGCGCAGCAGGAAATAAGAGAAACTGCTGTAGTACAAGAAAACAAAAGAAAGAAAGAAATTTAGTGGTAACAAGGACATTGGAAGTAGAGGGGGAACAAAGACAAATAAAGGGAAGGAAGGAATGACCAAGAAAAAATAACACAAAAAACACAGCAAGAGGTGAATTAACAGTTAAAGCATGGAGTGTTAATGGACTAGATAAGAAAATAACAAAAAAAGAATACTGGTATACATGAAGAAACTGAGGGAAGAAATAACATTTTCAAGAGACCCATCTAAGTAAGGAAGAACATAGCCAATGGGGGAGGTATAATGTAGCAGCAAGAGCATTATGGGGAGGGAAAAGAAAAAAGGAGTGGTGATATTAATAAAAAGGTATTCCCTGTGCAAATAGAAAAAGAAAAGGGGAGATAAGCTGTGATAGCAGATAAGTCAGAAGGAGAAAAAAATTAAAATAGTCACAATCTATATCCGACCCACAGGAACAATCAGAGAAAATAAAGGAATTATGGCTGAGATTGTGAAAATTCAAGAGGAAATGACAATAGTGCTAGGAGACTTGGAGTAAAATAATTAAAAATTGGGGAGGTAAAAAAGGGTCCAGAAGGAGATGACAGACAGTAGATTTTTGAGAAATTTCTTAGACTCAGTAGAATGGATAGATACAGGAGGTGGATACTAGAATGCAGGTAGGAGATGAATATCCTTATTGCTCAGAGATACGATATCTGTTCCACAACTGATAGAGACTACATTAGTAAGGGACATGCCCAGCTGGCAAAATAAACACAAGTACCAATGTCAGATTCCAGAATAATATGAATAAAGATGCACAGAAAAAATAAGTAACTTTAGACAGGCATTAGAGAATACCAACATATTTATTAGAAAGTGAAGATGACAGGAAGAAACTAGGAAATATAATCAAGAATGCATTACAGAATTATACATGGAAGACATGAATGAGCTAACATTAGACAATTAAAAAGATGTAATGGAAATACAAAAGGAAAAGCTCAGGGAAGGAAAATTAAGGGAAAGGTAAAAAGAGAACTGATACACCCAAAAAGGGGAAGGACAGACAAGATGGGAGAGAAAAACAAAAGGGGCATAAAAAGGGAAATGCAAGGTCTGAAAGACAAAAAAACATGTGGCTTAAGAGAACAGCAGCAGAGATTTCTGCTTTGGGCTAAGGCTAAAAGTAAACTAAGGCATTGGCAACAAGATTAAGACAACAGGAGGTGGAAGGGACACTGATATAGAGAAGGTTAAGAGAAAAAATCTGAAAGAAATACTCAAAGATTTTAAGGAATATTATCGGGGATTATATCAGAAATAGAGGGAATGGATATGTGGAAATAGGAATGGTCAGAAATGATGGAGAGGCAGAAAACTGAAAAGGAATAAATATCAAATGTATGGAGAAATATGGCAAGGGTCAAGTCACCTGGAAGCGATTGAATACTGGCAGTTTCGGTAAATGACAGAAAGTAATTCAAAAATGGTGAAACTTATTCAATAAAATACAAGAGAGGGAACAGATATCCAAAATGTGGAAAGAAGTAATATCAGTAATATATATATATATAAGGAGGGGAAAAATCCACTGAATCCAGCCTCATACTGGCGTATATTAGTTTTAAACCACAATTATATAGTATTTCACGATGATACAGACAGAAAGATTAAGGAAGATACTACCAAACCTCATAAATAGGGATCAGACAGGATTTGTACGAAGTAGTACAAAAGGAAAATATAATAAGAACATTATTAATAATTCATGAGGAGGGACAGAGAATTAGCATTAGTGTCATTAGATGCAGTAAAGGCCTTTGATAGAGTAGGATGGGAATATCTGTTCAGGACAGGCTACGAGATCTGGGAACACAGGATGACAGCAGCCTCTCTTTTGACCACCACATTGCCACTGTGGTCAGAAAGTCCTTCTATGTGGCACATCTCTTTACTAAGGGTTTTGTATCCAGGAAGAAAGAGGTCATTGTCTCCCTCTACTCTTCCCTCATTAGGCCAGTCTTCGAGTACAATGCCCCATTTTGCATGTACCTCACTAGACACCTGCAGCAACTGGAGAGGCCGCAAAGGTACCTTACAATGAGGATCCTAGGGCTTAAACACTTGTCCTATATGGATAGACTCAAAAATTAACTCCAACTATTTTCTGTCTCATATTGCCTAATTAGAGGTGATCTCTGCTTGCCATACAAAGCCATGTCTGATCCAGCTCTGTTAGAAATGCTACATCTAAAGAAATCCCAATCCCTATACACCACACACTCCAGTGACCTCAACCTCATTACCACAATCAACAGAATGTGCTGGAGGGACAGGTTCATAGCCCAGAGACTGCCCATGCTATGGAATAGACTTCCCATACATGTCAAACAGAGCACCTCATTGGCCTTCTTCAAGAGAAACTTTGATGAGTGGATGGGAAGTAGAAAATTCACCCCAGGGATCACTCCAGTGGCTCTACTCGACAAAGGCACTGGGAACTAAGGTCGGGTGGCACGATGCCAGGGTAATCCTATGGACTAGGTTTGCAAAGGCTTCAGGGCCGTTAGTCTAGTACACTCCTATGAACCTATCAAAACAGCAATTTTCCAGAAAAAATGGGTGAAAATGACAGAAATGATCTACAAAGGAGCAAAAGCAATACTAAAAATAAGGGCCAGGTTGTCAGAAAAAAAACTGAAATTCAAGGAGGTACAAGACAAGGATGCTCCCCTTTCCCTACTATTACTTGCTTTGTATACAGTGCCACTTACATAAACTATAAGAAAAATTATATAAGGGGCATGGAAAGTGAAAGGGCATGAAAAAAAATCGATGATCTTTTACTTTGTTCCTACTTGGGTGCGCAGTAGCCAGCACCACCTAAACAATGTCCACCATCAAGCATCACAGCGACATCACACATCTTCTCATGATTATTTATTATCAGGAAATTTACCCATTTCCTCACTGTGGTGTGATCTCAGAGATGGTATATTTAATTAGCAAGAGGTGTGGGGGGGCACAGCCCCCCACATGGGGAGTGAAGGGGAGCACATCCCCCCCTGGAAAAACAGAAAAAGAAATATTTTTTTCAAACACAAAAAGAACTCCAAACAAATAAAAATAAAATAGAAGAGCTACACCAGAATCCACTAAGGTAAAAACGAAAGTGTTTAATAAATTTACCTTAGTGGATTCTAGTGTAGCTCTTCTATTTTATTTTACGTTTTTTTTTTCACAAATTCCACATATTCAAAGGAATGAATATTCATTAAATAATGTGGAATCTAGAAAAAAAAAAACGTTTTCTTTGTTTTTGCAGGTGGCTGGGCCCCCCACACCCCCTGCTAGTTAAATATGCCAACTCCAAGATCACACCACAGTGAGGAAATAGTTAAATTTCCTAATCTGTGCAGTAACACATGATGTTATTACATGACCTGCATGTTAATCAGTTAAGCCTCATTTGCATTCTACATCATCGCCAGCTGCCATGTCAATCACACCAGCCACTCCCACTGCACGCTTACTTCTGCATAAAATTGGCAGGGAGGTACACTGGTAAAAGATCACCCACAAAAATCAATATATGCAGATGATGTGTTACCATACCTAGGCAATGAGATGATCTTGGGAAGCTGTGGGGTATTTTTGAAACTTTTGGATTGCGTCAGGGTATAAGATAAATAGAGAAAGAACTAAAATCATGATAATGAATGAGAGGAGAGATAAGATAGAACCAGATGAATGGGAAAATATGGTGAGAGAAGAAAAGACTTAAGAAGATGGTAAAAGAGACAAAAGGAAGTACATATGAGGATGAGTTATCACTATAATCAGCTGATGCATGCACTGTAAGCGATTGCCTTATTATAGTTAAGTCTATGACCTCCCCAGTTCTTCCACTGAAGAGAAAAAGAAATGGACATTCCTTTGGCACCCCAACCAATTTGCTCTATGCAGGACACTCCCTCCTCCCCAACCATTCAGGTCCCATTTCTGTGCCCTGCCCCCAATCCTCCCTCAATACTGCATGCATGGAGCACTACAGCACTTCTGCTTTAGTAAAAAAAAAAAAAAATTCTCCTTTTTGGACTGTAGCAAACAGTTGCTACAGTTTACACCCTGCCTGCTTGGCACTGTCCCTAAATATCAGCAGTCTCTGCACCATTTAACAGATTAGATAAGCACTCAGATTGGACCCTTTACACAGCCGATCTTTAAGTTCTTAAGTTATGTAGTGCCGGGATTTACTGTTGTAGTTCAGTTATCCTATCCATGCAATAGTCGAAGGATCTAGAGATCTTAACCTAGTATGTGACATCAACAGGACATGCTGGAGAGACAGATTAATTTCCCAAAGGTTACATCTCCTCTTAAACAAACCTCCAATTCAGGTGAAGCAGAGCCCTTCATTTACCCTATTTAAGCATAATCTGGATGATTGGATGGGACACCGTAAATTCACTCTGGGGGTTTCCCCTGCAACCCTCCTGGATAGGGAAAGTAGGTGCTGTTTTTCCTCTGCTTGAAGTATTGGCACTTGGCTAGGCTTGCAAGGGCCTCATGGCCATTAGCGTAGTAACCTCCTATGATCCTAAAATGGATTGCTGCATGAAATGTGCAGTCTTACTGCTGATCACAGCATATGGCTTTTTCCCTGCAAATATCGCTGTAAAAATGTGGTTATGTAGGATGTTGTTACCACTGTGCTCGGTGCAGATTTGGAAACTGAACAACCCGAAACATCTGAACTGTAAGAGGGCTTGCTGCTGTCATTCAGAGCCAGTGCTAGCATGGGCTCTGCTAGTATTTAAGAAAAATGACTGCAAAAAAAAAAAAAAAAAAAAACTCTATGAAGATTGGGAACCTTTACGCTTGTTGTTTTGGGAATGGACTGACATCAGCTGTTCTAAGCAACTATTCTCAAGTTTTCTTCTAAAATCTTCTTCAATAATTAATAAAATCCCACCAATGAGGCACTTCTGTGAAGAGTATGTAGTGTTACCACTGCCCACAGATGTATCTACCTGAAACATCTGAAGCACAAATATATTATCTTGAATATCAGGAGTCTGGGCTAAAGCACTTGCATGGTATAGTCTAGGTAACTCAGCACCAAATAACTGCAAGTATTAAAAAAAAATGCCTGGAACATAAAAGCAAGCTGTTGTAATAATTGGTAGCTGCAACAGCAGCAACCCTTCAGTTTGCTGTGGGGAACCAAAATGGGAATGGGACAGGGAAAGCAAGGGAAATAAAACAGGAGTGCAGTACAATGCTGTGGGTGGGATAGTTGGAACGTCATTACTGATGTCCCAAACAGGGAGGTGATTAGCTAAGTGGCTTCGGACTGAGGCAGAAAATGTTAGTAATGAGAGTGATCCTTCAAACTAATGAGTGTGTACTATAAATATCTCGCATCATCGCGATTTATCACCAAATTGTCTCTTTGCAACAGAATATCACACTTACAATTTACACTGTTTCATTATATCAAAAATAGCTATGCCTAGATGTATCATTAGTTATGAAACAGTCAGACTAAGACCACATGGAACCTGTGTGTCTGCTTTCTTGTTTTATTTATTTTGCAAAATAAATGAAACTACAATTTCATATAGAATATGTGTGTCTGTTTATTTATGTACAGTATGTATGTATGTATGTATGTATGTGTAAAGTTTTACTGGCTAATTCTAATTAGGAAAAAAATGACTGTCTAGTGTGTAGGAATATACATGCAATGTTGTGTCTTTCGGCTAATCCCGGTTAGGGGTCGCCACAGCGGAACTCAGGTCTGCTAGGAATATACATGCAATAAAAGTCATTAATCTCTTGTGATTTCATGACATTTCAGTTATAACTGAAGGCATACCTCTCATCCTTATAGTATAGAGAGAAAAGCCTGGACAGAAACATCTCCTTGGCTAAAGTAGCTACCAAAGTCCAAGATAAAACAGTAGAGGACAGAAACATATCTCAAAAGAGTTACAGAAGAGCAGTGAAGTACTACCAGAAGACAGAGCCCATATGACTCAAAAATGAATATTTACTCAGGCACATACTTGTTACAGAACAAAAATCATGGTCATTATAGTCCTTTGTAAAAACTGTTTACAATTAAAACATTAGCACACTCAAAAAACGAATAAAATGTCTCTAATTGTCTAATCAATAAAATCAGGTCTGTTGCCATGGATATGAACTTTCCCACTACTTCTGTTACCAGCTTGGTGGATATGGGCATCCTGAAGCAATGTAGAAATTGCCTCATGTTTACAGATAGCCAGTAAATTCTCAAACAAACTGATATGGTATGTGAAAGATGCATTTACACAATGTTACTGGAGTCAAAGCTCTCACGTAAAGGTACTCCTCTATAAATAAGGTTGTCAGTAGTACACACGCTACACCCATCAGGCACACAATTCAAAGCAAACACACAGACCCACATATGCTGAGGCACTTAAATGTAACCTACCTAAACCCCAAATACCTCTCAGATAAAGTACACATAACAAACCCCCTCAGCAACCTTGAACACACTCTTTCAAAATAACACCCACATCAACACATACAGCCACATCTCATGGAGCCTCTACTTCTAAGCCCATAAGGCCAGCCACCACAGAATGCAACATTCTAGCCATTGGAGACTCCATTGAGAGGCACACTGGTGTCCCACTCACAAGGTCGAGTAAGGAGAAAGTCACAGTCAGTTGTTTATCAGGAGCCAGGATCCATCACATTACGCATGCACTCAGGTCATTGGACCACAAGTACCAGTATGACTCAGTCATAGTTCATGTGGGTGTAAATGACCTGGGATGTACCTCCCTAGACTATATGAAGACAGACATCATGGAGCTCTTGGAATGTGTGTCCCAAGCTAGTATGAGTCTAGCACTGAGCAGCATTTTACCGTCTCCAAGGATGATGCTACAGTACGAAAAAAAGATAACCAACTTTAAAAATTGGCTTAGTTTCTGTTGTCATTCTAACGGTGCAATATTTGTCAGCCAGGAATGAGATGTATAACAGACCACACTTCTTTGCCAGGGATCATCTGTATCTCTCTCCTCTAAGCTTTTAATATTAGCTAAAACATTGTCTTCCCCCATAGTGCCTTTTTTTAGCCAATGCCAAATGGAAAGTACTGCCGACATAGCAAGTCAAAACCAAGAAAATCTATAGGTATCACTGCTCAATGCTAGGAGTCTAAACAAAAACCTCACTGTCTAGTAGCTCTCTTTACCCTAAAGAATGCTGATGCCTGTGTGGTCACTGAGATATGGTTTAAAGCTACAGATACAGACCAGTTACTACACAGACAGGGACTAAACATGGAGGGGTCTTGATTTACATAATAAATAGACCTAAAGGCTGGTAAACAGGATCATGCACTTGAGCCTCTCCATGTTCAAATCACCATAGGCAAAATCCCATACCATTTCCTTGCAAGCTGTAGGCCTCCTTCTTTGACCCAGGAAATCCATGACATGTATTTATGCTTACAGAAAATACTCACCATCCAACATAATACCACATTCAAGGGTGACTTTAATTCCCCAGTATTAACTGGGAATCATATACAACACCAAACGTGCAGGTACAGAGACTCTTAGATTTTGTAAACACAAACCCCCTGGACCAGACTGTCATAACGCCAACCAGGGGCACAAACACACTGGATCTTGTCCTCACTAATATGGGGAGACTGTTGCAAATCACTTAGTGCAATGCCCTCTCTGGAAAGGTCAGACCACAAAATTGTCTCCTTTGAAGTAAAAATAAAACCCAGAACCCCAGCTAATCCTAGAATGTTCAGGAACTACTCCAAGGCTAACTTCCTACTATTAAGTGATAACCTGACAAAATTGCAAGCCCCCATAAACACTGAGAACACTGCTGCCTATGCAAAACTGTTCACAGAAACTTTATACAAGTATGTTAATAGCTGCACAGCGGCAGCTATACTCACCAGGAATAAGTACAGAGCTAGCTTAAAAAAAAAAAGCCACCATGGTGGAATCACAACATCAGTAGGCTGTATAACAGAAGGAAGTCCACACAAACTCAACATGTGAGAGTTGTAATTATATTAAAAACCTTGAATCCATGCTCTATTACATACCACTCAATACATCTGACAATGAGTGGGTTGTCAGCACACACACCTCGCCACCTACTCCACCCAAACCTACATCACACATACCTACATACGCAGAGGTCCTCACCATAAACTTACTTAAACACCAGAGACCTCCCAAACACAAACACAAGCATACCACACATAATACTACCTCTGCAAAATACAGTACACACTAGCTCATGCACCACTGCCTCACCTGTCAAGCCCATAAGGCTAAACACTAAACATAACATATTAGTCATAGGTGACTCCATTGTGAGACAAACAGATATCCCTCTCACCACGCTGGATAAGGAAAAGGTCACGGTCAACTGTCAGGTACCAGGATCTGCCATATCACCCTTGCACTCAAGTCTCTCAACAACAGGTACTGTTATGAATCCATCATAGTCCATGTTGGTGTGAACAACTTGAGATGTACCTCTGAAGACTACATGAAGAGAGACATGACTGAGGTCTTGGACTATGTGTCTCAAGGCAGGTATGTCCCTAGCCTTAAGCAGGAATTCCTTCACCTAGAATGATGCCTCAATACAAACAGAAAATGATTGATTCACTAATTGTCTTAGTTTGTGTTGTCATTCTAAGGGGATCCAGTATCTGCCTGCATGGGATGCCATGATTAACAGATCTCAATGCTTTGCCAGAGATGGTCATCTGTCATCCCTGGGATTTTGGCTACTGGCTAAGGCTCTTGTCACCCTCATAGTACTTTTTTTTAGGCAGTGTTACAAGGACAAAACTCCAGACATAAAAATACCAATCAAAAACAACCTCAAGGTCATGCTGCTAAATGCTAGGAGTCTTAACACGAAACTGCACTCACTGGAAGCAGTCCTTACCCTGGACAACACAGCATTTGTGCAGTCAGAGAGACCTGATTCAAGGCCGTGGAGAACACCCCAGCCATACTGGGTTACACCTCCTTCCACACATTCAGACCACAAACTAAAGGTAAGATTACTAAAGGAGACTGTGTATTAATATTCATCAAAGATAAATACACCTTCAGATTGGTAAAACAGTACGACACCCTAGAGATACGTCAGATGCAATTAACTGTTGGTAGGACACCTCTTTAAGTCATTGCCAGCTACAGAACCCCCTCCATGAATCAAGGACACCCAGTCTGCCTATTTGGATCAGCTTGAGTCTATCAGGATGCATCCGAACACCATGGTTTTGGGTCACTAACTACCCTAGCATTGACTGGGTAAAGTACTTCTGCACAAATTCACCTGCCCAAAGGTTCCTTGACTTTGTCAACTCCAGTGACCTGGACCAGCTGCTTGCCACCCCCACTAGGGGTGCCAACATCCTGGATCTGGTACTTATGGGATGGTACAAACAGCTTCACTGCACTTCCCCTCTTAGACAAAGCCAATAACTATGCCGAGCTCTACACCAATGCCCTATACAAGCACCTGTATAACTGCATTGACTCAGTAGTACCTGGAGGACCAAAACAAGCTCTTCAAGAAAGAGAAAACCTGCCTGGTATACAACTGCCAATAAAAGTTTATAACAAAAGGAAGAAACTGCTGTTCAAGAGTAAGCAGTAGTAAGTTCTAAACTGAAGCAAATAAGACTTCTTATAAAGTCCTCCTTGTCAAACTGTGAATCCAAGTTAGCTTCCTCAACCAAGGACAACCATGAGAAGTTCTTTAGCTATATCCGTAACCTAAAAGGTAAGTCTCAGATCTGCATCAAACTGGTAGTTAATGGTAACACATACACTGAGCCAGTGGACATAGCTAACCTGCTAACTGACAGGCTCCATGAAAACTTCACTCCCCCATCCCTGCCACACATACTTCATGGCATCCCTACCACCTGCTATCTATAATGAGCAGATCGTAAATGCCCTCTAAGGCTAAAAACACGGCATCAATGAAACCTGATAACATCCCAGGCTGCATTCTACAAGGGCTCAAACAAGAATTAGCAGCACCATTGGTTACTCCTTTCAACTACAGTCTAAGCACAGGCTTCATCCCAGCTGAATGGAAAACAGCCACTGTTGTCCCCCTGCACAAGCTTGGTGTTTCTACTGACCCCGAGAACCACAGACCTATTAGCCTGGCTAGCCTTATCAGCAAGGCCATGGATAAGATCATCATGGACCTTATCAACAAAGATACAGGTAATTTCCAAACACTTTATTCAATCCAGTTTAGATTTTTCAAGGGGAGATCATGCCTGTTAAACCTGGTGGACTTCTTTGAGACAGTCACAAGGGCCCTAGATGAGGGGAAATCTGTGCATACAGCCTACCTAGACCTTGCCAAGGCATTTGACACTATCCTTCACTCAGGCATCATTGACAAACTCTCCAAGCTGTGCATCAACCCTTATATCTTAAGGTGGGTTGAGAACTGTCTCACTGATAGAACCCATACAGTCAAAATAGGGGAATCCACCTTCAACAATAACCAGTAGAGTTCCACCGGGATTGGTCCTGGGGCCTCTACTGTTCGAAATCTATTTCTCAGAAGTACAAGCTAAAACCAAGGGATTGTGGCTGACAAAGTTTGCTAATGACTGCAAACTGGTGCAGTCATAGAATCTCCAAATGAAGTCACCATCCTTTAGGAAGGTCTTACACAAACAAATGATTGGTGTGAAAGTCATGGCTTCAAACTCAATGCAAAAAAATGTATTATCATCCCTTTTGATAAGAGCGATGTTCCTGCAAATTACCACATCAATGGCAATACCCTAAGTACATACTCAGTGGTGTGAGATCTGGCCATTTAGGTTGGCAGCAACCTTGTCTTTGATTGCCATGTGCCCACAGTAGTAAGAATGGCATTCTGTATGGCTCCTCTCATAAGTAAGGGCATTGCCTTAAGAAAAAGAGAAGTTATCACCTCCCTGTACTCTTCACTCATTAGGCCAATAATTGAGGTCTTCAGTAGCTCTCCTATGTGAATTGGCTGAAATCATTGTCATTTTATTCTATTTCATACAGACTACTCAGAGGTGATCTCTGACTGCTTTATTGGAAATGCTGCACATCCGCAAGTCAAATGGCACACTGGCTATTTGTTCTAGAGACCTAAACCTGGTATGTGACATCAATAGAACCTGCTGGAGGGACAGATTTGTCCCCGAGGTTACACAGCATTGGAATAGACTCCCACCTCATGTCAAACAGAGCACCTCATTGACCCTCTTCAAACATAATCTGCACGATTGTATGGATAACCATAAATTCACCATGGGGGGGTTTCACCTGTGTCCCTCTTGAACAGGGGCAATAGGTGCTGATCATAGTAACAAGGATAACATTTGGCTAGGTTTGTAAGGGCCTTTGGGCCATTAGCCTAGTAAAGTCCTATGATCTTATGACAAAAATTAAGAGGCATAGCACCCAGCAGGATAAAAGCACTCTCAAACTAAACAAACTACTCAGAGAAAAAATAATGTCTACCAAAGCCAAATTTGAGGTAAATTTGGCCCTCCAGACCAAGGATAACCATAAGGCATACTTTAGCTATGTTCACAGCCTCACAGACAATACACAAATGTGTGCAGAGCTCATTGTTAATAGAGTCAGAAGATATAGCAAACCTATTGGCCGACAAATTCAGCTCTAACTTTGGCCATCTCTTCCATTCAATTTCCTTTCAGGAAATATCATAAAATATAACTCCCCTGCTATCACTAGGGAACAGGTCCTCAATGCCCTCTCTAAGGCAACACTGCATTGATGGGCTCAGACAGTATCTCAGGATGCCTTCTAAATAGCATGAAACATGACCTATCAGGCCATCTGGCTTTGTGCCCAGTGAATGGTGAACACCAAGTGTCATCCCTCTTCCCAAAGTGGGCCATCTACAGACCCTGGAAACTACAGACCCATAAGTCTCACTAGTCTTATATGCAAATCCATGAAAATAATTATCAGGTAAATTAATAAATAATGACACAGGACACCTCCAGACACTGAACCCAACCCAGTTGGGTTTCATCAAGGGCAGTTCTTGCCTCCTCAACCTGGTGTACTTCTTTGAGTATGTCACCAAAGCAATGGATGAGGGCAAAATGGTTCACATTGCCTACCTTGACCTGGCCAAGGCATATGACACAGCACCCCACTCAAGCCTTGTTGATAAACTCAAGTGGTTAGGTGTAAACCTTTATGTCACCTGATGGATAGTCAGCTGGAACACCAACGCACACACGCATGTGTGTGCATGTGTATTTGTATTTGCAAGTGTATTATATAAATGTGTGTTTGTTTTACATATAATATATACATACACATATACATGGACATACACACTGAGCACACAGATGTAGTGACACATCCATCATGTGTACACACACACACACACATACATACATACATACATACATACACACACACACACACACACACACACTGAAATAACCAACCATGCGTGATAAGAGACCTTGGGACCCAGGTGAACAGTAGTCTCTCCTTTGATAGTCACATCACCACAGTAGTCAGGAAGTCCTTTTATGTGGCACACCTCATCATAAAAGGGTTCTCATCCAGGAAAAAAGAGGTCATTGTTCCCCTCTACTCGACACTCATTAGACCCATTATAGAGTACAATGCCCCTTTTGGAATGTACCTTACAAGACATCTGCAGCAGCTGGAAAGGCCACAGAAGTACCTCACAAAGAGGATTACTGGCCTCAAACAAATGCCCTACACTGACCGCCTCAAAAAACTCCAGCTTTACTGCCTAGCATATCGCCTACTCTGAGATGATCTCTGCCTAACATATAAAGCTATGTCAAACCCAGAGCTGTTGGACATGCTGCACCTAAAGAAATCCCAATCCCTCCAACTACATGCTCTAGGGACCTAAACCTTGTCACCGCAATAAACAGGACAACACAGTAGGTAAAAACTGGAACCAGCTTCCTACTGAACTATCCACCCTTGCTTCAACTTTCCTATTTAAAGAACATCTTAAATGTCACTGGCTTTGTCCATGCTCTAACCCTGACTGACATCTTATTCCCCTTCTTGCTCTCTCTACACTTCTCTTCCATACTATTCTTTGATGCTTACTTTGTAATCTATATATATATATAAAAAAAATAATAATTATATATTTTTGTTTATCTCTCTGTTATTGGATATTAACTTCAACCTACTAAATGACTTATTACTATTTTTGTTCTTGCCAACACAGACAATGTACTGTAACTTACCTGACTAATTACTATATATTGTATTCTTTGTCACTGCTAGTGCTTGGAGCTTTTCTCCCCGGGCCTCTACTGAAAATGGACATATATCCAGTTAGACTAGCCTGGTCAACAAATGTAAAATAAATAAATAAAAAATAATAATATTACTTGCTAGCCTTCTACGTGATGAATGTCAAACCCTCTACTGTGTGAATATGTTTCTAGTAGTAGTGAATTGTTTTATAAACCTTTGTTGTCAAATACTTTGATGTTAATCTCTATCATTCGTTGCATTTTTATTATCTTAATAGAGCTTATCTCTCCGGGCATCTACTGAAAATGGACATCTATCCAGTTGGACTAGCCTGGTCAACAAATGTAAAATAAAATAAATTAGTCCCATTTATAAAATGTATACTTACCTGTATGTCCTGTTGTGTGGTATAAACAGGTTATTTGAAATCCACTCTCTACAGCTGATTTCATCTCCAGATGACCTTCACAAAGTCTACATATGACCTGACCATCCACAGCCATCATCTCTTACACTTCTCACAGCAAGACCAGTGCTCCTATGCCCACCTTCTATAAAGCCTATGGGTGAGGCATAGAGGAGTGTAGAGATTAGATGGGTATAAGCAATAGTTATTCTGACTGTTGGTGAAAGGAAGGGTTTGACTCTGTAGAGAGAGCCTAGTTTTTTGTTAACGGCTTTTCTGGTATTGTTGATATGGATGTCAAGGTTAAGATTGTTGTCTATGGTGATACCAAGTAGTTTGGTAGTTGGATCAGGTGATATGGAAGTACCATTAATGGATGTAACTGAGAAATCTATTGGGGTGGACTTACGAGTAGGATTGAAAAGGAGGAGTTTAGTTTTTTTGGGGTTCAAGAGAAGGCAATGTTGTGTAAACCATTGTTCTACTGTATTAAATACCTGTTGGTTAAGGGAGTGAAGTTTGGAAGTGGATGTGGCTGTGCATAGAAGTGTAGAATGATCAGCATATTGAATGCATGTAGCTTGGGGGATTGCTAGATGAAGGTCATTGATAAATATGGAGAAAAGAAGAGGCCTTAATATGGACCCTTGAGGGACGCCAATGTTAATGGGCAGGTGGGTAGTTAGAGTGTTGTGCCAAAGTACTGCCTGTTGTCTGTTATCTAAATAGGACTGGAACAATTTAATACTGAGTGCATCTAGTGACAGGGATTTGAGGATATTAATAAGTATTTGGTGATTAACCATATCAAATGCCTTGGACAGATCGATAAATAGTGCAGAGGAAAGCATATTGGAGTTTCATTTTTTTGTTAATACAGTCAGTAAAGGAAAGGAGGGCAGTAGCAGTGCTGTGGGAAGGTCTGAAACCATGTTGACAGCTGGAAAGTAAGTTATTTTGGATTAGGTGGTCTAGTAGTTGCTTATGGATGCATTTTTCCATTAGTTTTGCCAAAGGAGAAAGTAGGGCTATGGGACAGTAGTTGGAGAATTCAGTGGAGTTCCCACCTTTATGAAGGGGGATAATATGGGAGACTTTCCAGATGCTATGGATGTGACCTTCACTAATAGCTCTATTAATCAGAATGGAAATGGGATAGGCGATGGATTTGGCTGATTTCTGTAAATATTCAGCAGGTAGTTGGTATGCTGAAGGAGAGCATGGTTTCAGTTTTTGGATAAGGCTAAGAATATATGTTGTTGGGACTGGTTGGAAGAGAAATGGAGGGGGTGGGGTTGTGTTATAGGAAGGTAAAGTGAAGTTATTAGGTGATAGCTGACTGGCTAGTGTTTGAATGGCGTCAGTGAAAAAGGTATTGAAGGCATTGGCAGTATACTTTGGATTGTCCTGGTCTGTGCCTATTTATTTATTTTACATTTGTTTACCCAGGAGGTCCGATGGGAGAGAACTGTCTGTTTTCAGCAGAGGCCTGGGAAGAAAAGTTCCAGAAAAATTGCTAACATACTATACATAACATATTTACATCAGCATTGTGGTTTAGACGTACAGTTATAAAATATAGCAGATAATAACATATGATTGCATAAGATATTTATATAAGCCTGGTGGTTTAGACATGCAATTAAAAGTATAGCAAGCAGTAACATATGATTGTTCATACAGTAGTAGAGATAATCTTGAAGATGTAGTGAAGATAAGACAAGAAAGGAAAAACAAAGTACTATCCAGTTTGTCAAAAGAGGAGAATATAGACAAGTTCATATCAGGTTCATTGACATTTTAAGGGAAAGCTTTTCAACTTAGTCTAGGGGAGAGTTAGTGGGTATAGATGGGACAGTGGGGAGTAGGTGGCAGTGAGTTGGTAAGTAATGTGTGATAATATATAGTGCATCTATGGTAGTTTTAATGAAGAGGGTGGATAGTGAGTAGAGGAAAGGTGTTAGAATATGTCAGCCATGTGCTAGGCAGTTGCATGTCCAGGAGTGGTTTAGGTGGGAAATAAGCTGTTTTTTTGAAGATGGTCTTGTTAGGTTGTACCCTGATTTGTAGTGGTAGGGAGTTCAAAGTCTTGGCAATGTTGCTAGAATACAGAGTGCCACCAGAGCTGTAATGGCTTTTGGAGATTGCGATTAGTGCCGTGTTAGTGGATCTAAGTTCTTGGCTATTGGAGTAGAGGGTGAACAGGTCTTGTAAGGCTGGAGTTTTGTCAGGTTGATACAGTACTTGGTGAGCTAGAAGAAGTTGGTTTAGATTCATAGGTGTGTTCTAGGCTAATGGCCCTGGAGCCTTTACAAGCCTAGCCCATAGAAGTGCCCTAGCATTGTGCCGCTCAATGTTAGTTCTCAATGCCTCTATCAAGTAGAACCACTGAAGCGATCCCCGGGATGAACTTTCTATTACCCATCCACTCATTAAGATTTCCCTTGAAGAGGGCCAGTGAGGTGCTCTGCTTGACATGTATGGGAAGTCTATTCCACAGCATGGGCAGTCTCTGGGTTATGAACCTGTCCCTCCAGCATGTTCTGTTGATTGTGGTAATGAGGTTGAGGTCTCTGGAGCATGTGGTGCGTAGGGATTGGGATTTATTTGGATGTAGCATTTCTAACAGAGCTGGGTCAGACATGGCTTTGTAAGTCAAGCAGAGATCGCCTCTTAGTAGACAATATGAGACAGAGAATAGCTGGCGTTTTTTGAGTCTGTCCATGTAGGACATGTGTTTAAGGAATATGATCCTCTTCATGAGGTACTTATGAGGTACTTTTGTGGCCTTTCCAGCTGTTGCATGTGTCTAGTGAGGTACATGCCAAATGGGGCATTATACTCGATGATTGGCCTAATGATAGAAGAGTAGAGAGAGATGATGACCTTTTTCTTCCTGGATGCAAAACTCTTGATAATGAGATGTGCCACATAGAAGGACTTTCTGACAACAGTGCAATGTGGTGGTTGAAGGAGAGGTTGCTGTCAACCTGTGTCCCCAGATCTCTTATAACGCCTTCAGTGTTCAGTGGGCTCCCATTGATGTGGTAATTAGTGGGAACTGAGTTTTTCCCAAAGGGGATGATGATGACGCATTTTTTGGTATTAAGCTTAACCTTAGAGCTAAAGTGTTTGGGAGTTCCAGCCAGGAAAGCTGTTTTAGGGCTTGACAGTGGTGGGTGCAGTAGGAGGAGTTTGTGGCGAATTTTGCTATTTTGTTGTAGCATACCGATAGCTTGCTTAAATCGTTCTTGTTTAGATTAATTAAGACAGGAGAAGCATACAGTAAGGTAGAGAGAAGATGGGTACATGCTAGGGTAACTTGACTGTTGCTGGTTAGTGAGTTTTTACATCTGTAAAGAGTACCTAGTTTTTTGTTGACTATGGTTATTGTATGAGCTATGTGTTTGTCAAATTTCATATTATTGTCAACAATGACCCCTAGTAATTTGGTTTGTGTGATGGGGAGATAGGAGTATTATCTGATGCTGAAATAGAGAATGGGGAAGTAGGTACTGCTGCTTTGGAAGGATGGAAGAGCATACGTTGGATCTTTTTAGGACTTAGTATTAGCTGGGAGTTTGTTAGCCATGTTTTGATGGATGTAAAGGCTTCTTGGGTCTTGATGTGAAGTTGGTGGAGGGTGGGAGCAGAGCAGATTATGGTGGAGTCGTCAGTGTATTGAACCAGGTTTGCTAGAGGGGTGGCTTTGTGAAGATTATTTATAAATATAGTAAAAAGTAGGGTTTAATTCTTTCCTTATTTTTCCTTCCTTGGAAGTACTACATACCTCACATTACTTTTCTTTACTACTTCACCCCTCTTAATTCTTCTGTTACTGATACCATGTTCTAGAGGTCCATGTTTCCTACTTTCGCTTGACTCCTTTTGTCGACCCCTTCTTCTCCATTGAGTTCTTTCTTTTTTATGCTTTCAACAATTTCTGCTATTTCTTCACAAGAAGGGGCTGCTGTTGCTTCTATCTATTTAGTAATAGTTTTTTGCTGCTAACATAACCACCAATATAGGTTCATAGGTTGGTACTAGGCTATCAGCCCTAGGGCCTATACAAGCCTAGCCATAACAATTCCCTGGCTATTTCTTCCCACATTATTTACTTTCCTGTTGCTCCTTTATTTGTGGATCAGTCCCCAGGATAACCAGTTGTTTTGTCAATTGTATGTCCAGTATCCTATTGTTTTAGGTGGTTTTCTACCTCCCACTTAAAGAAGTCAAGTCTTTGAAAACCCTAAAATATATACAACCAAATACCCCTTTACACTGTCTCACATCTCCAACAACTGTCTTTGGTCATTGAAAAATCTTTTTCAAGCTTGTTGGGGTGTAAAATAGCAATGCAAACATTGCTAGGAATAAATCCTAAATCTTACTATTTTTGTTACATGGTTGGGTAATCTTATAATTTCCTACCATATGTTTTCTTATATTCCATGTTTTAGCTATCCTTCCCATTTCTCCCTTCTATAACTATCAGCTCTGTATTTCCATCTTACTTGTTTTAGTGCTTTTGCTATTAATCCATCTGTTCACTATACCTTTTAGCCTAATTCCATTTATTGCTTGTATTATGCTGAGATGCAAGCTCTCCTTATCTGTTAATCTCCTGATCTTCTCCAATCTCATTGCTATCATTCTATATTCCCATTCATTGCCTTGGGAGAGCCATTTTATCCCTTTGCTCTTCCGAACTCTTCAATGTCCTATACTTATATCCAACATTTAACTTCTGTTGTCTGTGTTTTCTACCTCCACAATGACTTTTTATCCCTATCTACTTTCACACCACCTATGGGTACTAGAATTTCCTTCCATATTTTTAATCCTGATTCCTTTACTAAATTTGTTACTGCTTTAGCCATTTACATCAGTATTTTGACTTCATACACCCTATTCTCCATGACATTCATTCTCATGTCTCAAACCTCTCAACTTTTCCCATATCATCTCCCTCCAATCTGCCTTATACAGTGGATATAAAAAGTGTACACACCCCTGTTAAAATGCCAGTTTTTTGTGATATAAAAAAATGAGACCACAATAGATCATTTCAAAACTTTTCCCACCTTTAATGTGACCTATAACCTGTACAATTCAAATGAAAAACAAACATCTGTTAGGGGAAAAATAGAAAAAATAAAAAACGTACAATAAGCTGGTTGCATAAGTGTGTACACCCCTAAACTAATACTTTGTTGAAGCACCTTTTGATTTAATTACAGCATTCAGTCTTCTTGGGTACACACCTGCCATCAATTAAAGAGACTCTGATTAACCCCAAGTAAAGTTCAGCTGTCCTAGTAGGATTTTCCTGACATTTACTCATTTGCCTGCTACAGCAAAAGCCATGGTTCACAGAGAGCTTACAAAGCATCAAAGGGATCTCATTGTTGAAAGGCATCAGTCAGGAGAAGTGTACAGAAAAGTTTCCACAGCATTAGATATACCATAGAACACAATGAAGACAGTCATCAAAAAGTGGAGAAAATATGGGACAACAGTGACATTGCAAAGAACTGGTCGTCCCTCCAAAATTGATGAAAAGACAAGAGAAAAACTGGTCAAGGAGGCTGCCAAGAGACCTACACTGAAGAAACTGCAGGAATTTCTGGCAAGTACTGGTTGTGTACTACATGTGACAACAATCTTCCATATTCTCCATATGTCTGGACTATAGGGTAGGTTTGCAGGATGGAAGCCTTTTCTTACACAGAAAAACATCCAGGCTCGGCTAAAATTTGCCAAACAATACATCAAGTCTCCCAAAAGCATGCAGGAAAATGTGTTATGGTCTGATGAGACCAAAGTTCAACTTTTTGGCCACAATTCCAAAAGGTACTGTGATGCCCATGCAGTGGCCCAGTAATAAAGGAGCCTCAATCCTCACCACTAACACCAGTGAGGGACGTGCTCATTGGGAGGATGAACAGTACACACACAGTAAAGTATAATTTCCCCTTAAGAGCACACAGAGATTACAGTCAGTCTGGGGCTGGTTTCTCCCTCTCTCTCCAGATCCACAATAAGACTCCCCACTGGCACAGCTATAGAGTGGAGTCCTTAGCCAGGGTTCCAAGCCAAGTCCTCCAAGCACTCTCTCAACCAGTGCTTCTTGTCCCTTTTCAAGTAGCTGACACACACACACACACACACACACACACACACACACACACACACACACACACACTTTGAGATTTGATTTATACACAAACACACACCTGGGGAAGGCTGGTGCAGGTTTACTAGCTATGCCCTCTTCTGCCAAGACCAAAAGATAGTTAACACTCCCACCAGAACCCTACTTATCAGCTACCATAGGGAACTTATAAAGGGTGACAAATTTTACTGTGCAATGTTACTATGATCCAGTTGTAAGTGTGACCAGAACTTTTAAGGCTATTTTAGAGTGGCCTGTACAATATCACCAAATACATGTGCAAGTACTCTGAGAGCTTAATATCTGTAACCAAATGAGCCACAATTAAAAGGTTTTTAATAAACAATAAAAGTACAAGACAACACTTACTGACTCAGCACAGTGACAAGAGTTCACAGTCACAAGAAATACTTTAAAATAACATAGTAGGACAGTCTCACATACATATAGAAAACATCTACACTAATCTTGCTATATTCCTATCTATCTCTAAAAGAAACTAGGTTCTAAATAACTTACTTACAGAGCAAGGCAAAGTGCTGGTGAGTTGCTAACAGGTCCAGAACAAAATACAAAATGCACTCTTTCTCTCTGAGATAGTACTTAAATTGATAATACACATTACTGCTGAATCTTCTCAGATTACATCATTCTTGTCACCTCTGCCTAGTTCCCCAGGCTAGCAGGAACTTACATTTTTAACATGTCTCTGTTAAAAATACTGATCTCTCAGAAGCTGACAATTCTCTCTCAGAAACTAGCCTGAACTGGAAGTCGTAAAACAAACCTTGGAAACCTGTAATTATCTCTGTTTCCAGACAATAGAAAGAAGCCCCTAGCCTAGACATCCTGTCTCTTAGCTTGAGATAAACTGACTTTATAACACATCGTAAAACTCTTTACTTATCAACTTATTTTCTTAAGAGTTTTGCAAGTTAACTCTGTATATTCCAACTTTTACTAAGAAACCATACATTTGCATTGGCATATAGTGTATACACATTTCTGCTCCTTTCCAGCAGGGTGCACTGTGGTTACAGTCTTGAAGGTCAGCGCAGAACATATAGTTTTCTTACATTTTTTAAGGCAAGCATACAAATCATATTACTATTCTCAAATCACATAGAATTATTTACAAAATTCTGTCTAGCTGGGATGGCAGTGTCACAGGTATGTTTGGCGCAAAAGCAAAACTTCGCATCACCAAAAGAACACTATCCCCACGACGAAGCATGGTGGTGGCAGTATCATGCTTTGGGGTTGCTTTTCTTCAGCTGGAACTGGGGCTTTAGTCAAGGTGGAGGGAATTATGAACAGTTCCAAATACCAGTCACTTCTGGCCCAAAACCTTCAGGCATCTGCTAGAAAGCTGAAGATGAAGAGGAATTTCACCTTTCAACATGACAATGACCCCAAGCGTACATCCAAATCAACAAAAGAATGGCTTCACCAGAAGAAAATTAAAGTTTTGGAATGGCCCAGCCAAAGCCCAGACCTAAATCCAACAGAAAATTTGTGGGGTGACCTGAGGAGTGCTGTGCACAAAAGATGCCCTCACAATCTGACAGATTTGGAGCGCTTTTGCAAGGAAAAGTGTGCAAATATTGCCAAGTCGAGATGTGCCATACTGATAGACTCCTACCGAAGAAGACTAAATGTTGGAATTAAATCAAAAGGGGCTTCAACAAAGTATTAGTTTAAGGGTGTGCACACTTATGGAACCAGCTTATTGTACGTTTTTTATATTTTTTTTCACCTAACAGATTTGTTTGTTTTTTCAACTGAATTGTACAGGTTATAGGTCACATTAAAGGTGGGAAAAGTTTTGAAATGATTTATTGTGGACTAATTTTTTATATCAGAAAAGCCTAGCATTTTTAACAGGGGTGTGTACACTTTTTATATCCACTGTATGTTGTGTACATTATTCTCAGCACATTGTCTATCTGACATGTTTATAGATAGTCTGCTATTTCCTGCACACCCAGACATCCTTCATCTATTGCAGCTCTTCCCAAGACATTATTGCCTCTACTCCTATTCCATTCCCAAAGCCCGGAACAATCTTCCCACAAAATATTAAAACAAATGCAAACTTCCTCTCATTTGAAAATGTACTGAAAGAATTCTTAAGCAAAGCATGGATCTGTTCATGCTCTAATCCCACTTAATACTCTATCCCTTCAACTTAACGTCTTCAGCAACCTTTGCTCCACACTATACTTTAACTACATTCTCTCTATCCTACTTCTGTTTTTCATTTCTACGTACATGTTTGCACCCCTTTCTCCTCCTCTTTTTGCACACAAGCTACTATTTTGCACACTCTATATTTCCTTCTTCACGCTCTCAACTTCGCTCCTGTGCTTCTCTTAGTTATACCCGTACTTTCCTTTTTTGAAAATTAATCAAATTGTCATGGACTTCCTTCCTGTAACCTTGTAATACTTGGTGCTTTTATACACATGCCTCTGCTGAAAAGGGATCTTTGGACCCCAGTCTGACTTTCCCAGTAAACAAATGTCAAACAGATAAATAGTCTTGCAAACCCAGAATTACAACAGCAAACTGCGGAGGCAATAATTTCATTTTCAAACAGCAAAGAGAAACCAAGGGAGTGTGAATAGTGATAGGTTAGAAAATGAAGCAGCCAACTGCTGATAAGATATGGCAGGGCAGCTGGGAGTTGAGCTAATTTGGCTAAAGAGAGGTTGTCAGCCTTTTACACAAGTGCCTCTAGTGATTGCTAAGGAGGATAATAAGTGAAGATGCCCTATAGTGAGATTGCTATAATTTCATTTTTATCAATCTTTTCATGCTATGTCATACTGTCATAGGATGTTAAGTATATCAATCTCTAATCTTTTATGGGGTTTACAGTGAGTAACATATTGCTTTTATTCTGTATCTAGTTGTTTGATTCATTTACACATTTTTGTCATATAGAGAAAAAAAACTGTGGATTTGTCTCAGTTTAAAACACAATTTCTTTCCTTTCCCTCAGACGAGTTCAGCATTAACATTAAAACAGGATAGGGTGAAAGGAAAGCATGGTCTATATGCACCAGCTAAAGTTATGAATAAAAAGTATCCAACTGTAATTTCATCGAATTAATGCTTTGCCATCTTATATATGGTGTTTCACACCTGGTGATGTGTGGTGGTGATAGCAAACTAGTTAAAGTCAAACTCCCACAGATTGTATAACAGGTATCTCCTCAAAGTATGAAAACAACCAGTGGAGTCCCCAAGGGTTTTGTACTGGGAACCCTCGTTTTTGGCATTTACTTCCATGATGTCCAAACGGTGAGCCAGGCCCTCTTGTTAACCAAGTGTGCAGATGATTCCAGTCTAGATGTTACTTGTCAAGATCTCCTCTGACAATAGACAGCATACTGAAAATGGGCTCTAATTAAATGAGGAAAAAAGTGTAGTGCTTTTTCATTTAGCTGACATCCCCTACCTGAAAAATGTAGGATGGATAGACAAAGACAAATGTCAGGAACCTAAATACTTAAAATTGACAGTTTCATGTCCTTTGGTCATCATGTAGCAAATGTTGCCGGAAAACCCTTCTTAGTACTTCTAATAACCAAGTGTATCTCATTCAGAGTTAAAGGCAGTTTCCCTTATATTCAGCACTGATTATGCCAATTATAAAGTATGTCACTTGGTATATCAAACAATTGGAGAAGCCACAGAAGTTCCTAACTAAGAAGATTTCAGGCTTAAAGACTGACATTCCAAGAGAAATTAGAAGCGCTATCCCTTTACTTGATATTTTATATCTTCTTGAAATGTTATGTGTGACTCATCTACTGTACCATGAGAGACCCTGTTGTTATTTGCCTTTTAGATCTCTGCATGTCTAATGGCTTACACTAAACACTTCCTACATGAAAAAACTTAGTAAAGAAAAAACAAGCTGGCTTCGGGAACACAAACCACTATTTATTACTGTGAGCACTTTCATAAGAGTAAATACTCCAACTTCTTCAGACAAACTCTTGTCTTTGATCTCACCCTGGCTTAAACCAACCATTAAGTTGTGCCATGGGATGTCGGTGGCTGAAGCCCAATGCACCAAACTTGGTCTAAGCCAGGGTGAGATCAAAGACAGAGTTTGTCTGAAGAAGTTGGAGTATCTACTCAGAGTAATAAATAGTGGTTTGTGTTCCCGAAGTTGGCTGTTTTTTTCTTTACTATGTCTAATGGCTTAGCAAACACCAAAATCAAGGACATGAATACTCACCAGCAGGTAACTAGAATGTGATGGAGAGAGAGAGATCCATTATGCAGTGCCTCCCTACCTCTGGACTATGTTGCCCTTGCAGTGCAAAATATCATCTTTCAAGCAGAACCTGGATGACTGAATATAACCCCCCCCCCCCAAATTACCCCAAGACTGTCTGTACCAGTCCTCCTTGAGAAAGGGTGTGCTGCCTGAAGTGAGCATTGATGGTCATGAGATTAAATTGCCTTGAAACTGGAATCCTAACAATTACTTTCCCAAGGACTGGAATGCTCGGCCTCAGAATTTCATATAAGCCTATTATCCTGCATCTTGCAATAGCATTGTTTCAAATGTACACACTTTTTTAGATTGTATATCAAAAGAGAAAAAAATCAAGAGTTACTAGTGATTTGGAGCAGTGTATTCATTTCCAAGTATTGCTTGCTGGTTGTCAGAGCTCATTTTAAATAACCGGCAAACAGATTATTTTTCTATAGAACTATTTTACTCCTTAAAAATCACACAAGCAGTCAGTAGGTCCCACAAAATTAAGTAGCGTGTTCCTTGTGGCTATAACTGACAAAATAAATCATTCTGGGAAAAGCATTGCTTATGTTATCAAATGCAGTCACGCAGCAGGACATGTTGTGGTTATTTCCTTATTTTATGGTGGAATCCAGTTCCTATAGTGTTCCTTGAGGACAACTGCAGGTCTGCAGGCTTTTATCAGAAACCAGCAAAGATAAGAACACATGCAAGTTGTGGAGCTGTTCTCCCTAGGCCTCTGTTGAAAATGGGTTATGTAACCCAGTCAGATTATCCCAGTTAACAAATGTCAATAAATAAACCTGGGTAGTTCAATTTGAAATAACGTCTTCCAAACTGAAAAACCTATCCACATTTCTTGTTTTCTAATCCACATTCACAATCCTTGCTCCTGCCATTTTAAGAGTCCTTTATAATTCTTAGGTCTTGCTCTTTACCCTTTTCTCTGTTGTCTTTCTATCATACTGTTTATATCCTTCACCCATTCTTATGCCCTTCTGCATGTTCCTTCCATAGCATCTTCCTTATATCACATTAATTGATTGTGGGTCACTCTGGCTTGCTTTTGCAAGTGTCTGCTTTTTGCTAGTGTGTCTACTCGACTGTTATGTCGACCTAAGGTTAGTGCTTAAAGTGTATGGTTAAGTACATGAGGCTGCTGTATACTTTGTAACTGTTTGGTAGACTGCACTCTTTGGGGTTAATTGCACATCTTGTCTTACCTGTCTCATGTGTTAAAAAGGTTCATGCTCACACACTGAAACTAGGCTTTTAAATACTGTGTACTACCTATATTAGCGTCCAAATGAGCTGTTTCTATGATATGTGAACTGTACTTTTTTTGTATAACATGCTAACTGAAAACTTTCACAGCAATTTAATGTTACCCAACTGAATTTATACCTTTATGCTATATATAGTCTTGTTCCTAGCCTTCCACATATTATAAGCTGATTCACTTGTTGATAGAATTTGTTTTAGCCTATCCAGAATATTGAATGGGTTGACTTATAAGGTGTTTTACATCTCAATAATTAATTTGTCTATCTGCTTAGCCAAGACTTCATTGTTGTTCAATTATAAATGGTTTTCTGCTATGTTACATACTGTTTAATTACACTGCCTAAGTTACAGTACTAAACTACTTGTTTCTACTACCTTCTTTCTTTTTCTCTCTCTCTCCTATAACAAACTCAGCTCTCCAACCTGGTTATACTTGTGCTAAGAAGCAGAGTTTAACTACCTGAAGAACAAGGACCCTGCCTAAACTCCCTCCAGTCTCATCTTTGAGCCACCTATTCCCTATAATATCTCAAGTAAAGGGAGCAAGAAAGTATGTGTCTACAATATCACTGCCAGCATAGCCTTTAATTTAATATTCTATTTTTGGTGTCTCTAAGAGCGCTAGCCAGGAAAGCCAGCAGCGTCACCCCCTCTCCACTCTGTGACCTATATATCTTTTTATTTCCCCTCCACGTAAAAGTCACCTGAACTACTTCTCTTTCCTCTGAATCTGTACACAAACACCCACTTTTCCCCAATTTACAATATTATCGTTGTCCACTAGGTGGCAGTCTTGTCCTTCAGGACTTTGAAGCCTTTTTCTAGTCTAATACACCCTTACTATTTTATTTCTTTTTTGAGTCCTTAGGCTTGCTCTTAAAGTATAGCCCATAACATCTTCTTTACTTGGGGTGAACCTCGACACCCACCTAGAAGCCTAATTATCTTTCCTTAACTTCACTCCATTATTCAGGGTTACTTACTTACTGTAGCCTGCTCCAACTGATTGTTCTTTTTCTGCTTCTTACCTCTCTGTTCTCTACCCACTCTGTTCGCCCTGCGGGCTCACTCTGCTCTCCTACCCTGCCCCAATATCTCACCCGCCTCCAGTGCTCCTACACTTAAACATCTAAACCACACCCTCTCCCTGTACAAACCAATCGCAACTACCTCCTTAAACAATTTAACTAATTACACCACTCTCTTTAACCACCCCTAGTATAACTTTTCCCTCCAAATAATATCAGTAAAGCTCATAAATTAAAATGTATACATTTACTTCCCAAGTTCTACTAAAGCTTCTAATCTTTCTTATACTCCTACCATCCCTGGCAGCAGCCTACTTAATAACCTCCTATGACCAGCCAAACTATTTATAGCTAAGTCTCCCTAAAAAACAAACAAGTATTACACCTCACACTAACTCCCCTGAGCACATAAATATAACATCTCAACCTAGCTATTTACTTCCAAAATATCATAGAATGACCCACATCAAATATAACTACCTAAAACACCGAAAACCTCTCAACCACTACTGTAACCTTCATCATCCCTTAAACATACTTTTACACATCTCTTTAATAGATGGAGACATCCATCCTAACCCTGGACCAGGACTTAAAGTAACCACAGAGCCACAAATCCATATTCCCACCTCACCTACTATCCCATCTAAATCTCTCAACTCCCTCTTTATCGCCCACCTAAACATTCGCAGCATAAATAATAAAATCGCCCATCTTCATGCTCTCCTGGATTTTCATTCCTTTGATATCCTTTGCTTAACAGAAACTTGACTAAAAACACACTACTCAAGATACTGAAATCATTCCACCAGGATACATCTTAAGACAAGACCGCAAAGCAAAAAAAGGAGAGAGAGTAGCTATTCTCTATAGAGAAGGCCTACAAGTATCAATACTAAACCTCGACGCCCCTCCAGAAAGCAATGTAGAAATGATCGGCACTAAAATATAGATTAATTCCAACAAATCACTAATTATAGTTTGTATCTACCTGCACCCTGGTAACAATACCAGCACCCTGGAAGATATCCTTCCTGAGCTATCTTCAAAAATCCCCCAAGAGACAATAATTCTAGGTGACTTTAATATTGACTGGAAGTGCTGCTCTACTGAAATGCCAACTTCCCATATTAACCTTCATGGCTTTTCACAAACAATCCACTCCCCAACCAGAATTAATAAACCCAATAATAAAGTCCATCCTAGACTGGATTCTCATTAACAATCACCAACAGCACTACAAAGTAGGAACCCTCCCAGATGATCCAAGTGATCATTCTCTCACTTACATAATCAGGGAAAAGTCTAGCATTCCCAACCCAACCATATATAGAACAATGAGAAGCAAAACATTTTTAACACTGATCACTTCTAAACTGAACTAAAAGCATGTGATTGGTCACCCATGAAATATCTCCCACTTGATGAGGCTGTTAACTACTTTAACCTAAAATGTGTAACAATTCTTGACCACCATTCACCAAAGAGATCTATCAAAATTAAATCTAAACCTGCCCCATGGCTTACTAATGAAACCAGAAAAACAATACAGCATAGAAATATAGTCTGGGCACAGTGGAGATCAACAAAAAAAACCCCACAGACCAACAAAAGTTCAGACAAATAAGAAATGAGACAAAAAAAGCTATACTTGAATTAAAAAAAAACTTTTACTGCCATCTCCAGCAAACTAACCACAATAATCCACAAAAGTTCTGGTTCAGCATAAACAGCTTACTTCGTCCAGGCCAATCCACTACACCACCCCCTATTGGGGCAAATCCTGACAATCCACAGCAAACTGCAAATGCTTTTAATACCTACTTCACAGAGACCATCCAATCACTATCTAATCAACTTACAGCTAATGGCTCTGCTCTCCCAACCTTTGTTGATAACTCTCTTCCAATACTCCACTTGCAACCAGTCCCAACCTCCCTCATCTGCAACCTTTTACACAAGCTAAAACCATCTACCCCATCAGCTGACCAGCTACCTGCTGAATATCTGCAAAAAGCAGCCAAAACTATAGCATATCCCATATCACTGTTGATAAATAGAACCATACAAGAAAGCACCATTCCAGACATCTGGAAAATCCCCCAGATTATTCCCCTACACAAGGGTGGAAATTCCATAGAATATTCTAACTACGGTCCCATAGCACTACTCTCCCCCTTGGCAAAAATAATGGAAAAGTGCATCCAAAGACAGTTACTAGACTATCTACTTCAGAATAATCTTCTAGCTAAGTGTAAGCATGGCTTCAGACCCTTCCATAGCACAACTACTGCTCTCTTATCCTTCACCGACTGCATCAGTTCTAACCGTAATAATAATGTTCTCTCTTCGGCACTTTTCATCGACCTTTCCAAAGCGTTTGACATGGTCAACCATGATCTACTTATTAATATACTAAAATCCTTTTCCTTTGATAAATGGCTACTAAATGGTTTCATTCCTACTTAGACAATAGATCCAAAAAGTGCTGATAGGGAATTCCGGTTTAGATCGTACCAATTTTATTCCAAGTCCAAAGCACGAAGACACACTATTTCAACAACAACATGAACGCCAATTAATATCCACAAGCGTTTTCGTCTTGTACTATAGACTTCATCAGATGAATGACAAATCCGTTAGTGACCTATATATATAGTGCCATTAATTACGTAGTCAATTAATCAATATATAATAAAGCTAGCCTTTGGGTAAATATAAACACTTAAAACCAAATTCTCATTTATAGTTATCATAAAAAGACCATTCAAAAAATGTATATTCATTATAAATTACATTAAAAACTATAAAAGTACCCTATTCTTAATTTCACAAGTTATAAACATTTCGTTTTTTTAAAAAATAATTCATTTAATATGTTTAAAAAATATAATAAAATAAAATTCATTCTAAACCCAGTACTATTGTCTCCAAGTTAGTTACTGCCATCTCATGGCGGCTCTAGGTAATGCCTATTTCATCTTTACAATTTGGCAGACCTTAATTTTAATAAGGGTTTGATGGAAATAAATTCATTTAAACCAGGGGGTGGTCTGCTTGTAGGGATACCTGCCACCATAATTCCCTGAATTCTATCGTATCTTCCCAGGGACCACCTCTAATATTGGTTTTAATTTGTTCTAAAACCATAAATCCAAAAATAGCTTCTGGGCAATTTTTAGAATGCTTAAAAAGTGCATTAGTTTCTTTATTAACTGAAATTTCATGTATATGCTCATATATCCTTCTTTTAAGCATTCTTTCAGTTTTTCCAATATGGAAAGAACCACATTTTTTACACACTGCTAGATAAATTATTCCTCTGGAATCACAGTTGTGATAATCTGTACTATAAACCCATCTTCTTCTACTTTCCAAATAATATTTCCAGACAAACTTTAATTTTGGAATATAATGGTATTAACAACTTTGTAAAAAAGTTATTTTTTAAAAGAGTGGCAAACTTTTATGGCCATTACTGATTTAGACATTTTAAAGACAATACCACAGAAAATTACGTATAAAAATTCAATTAATATGAAAGGTATACTGGAAAATAAACGGGGAGGGCCACAAAATAAAGGAAGAAAAGGTACCTTTAAATGTGGCCGATGCAAACAATGCCCTTATATCCTTAATACAGACAAATATTATTTGGAAAGTAGAAGAAGATGGGTTTATAGTACAGATTATCACAACTGTGATTCCAGAGGAATAATTTATCTAGCAGTGTGTAAAAAATGTGGTTCTTTCCATATTGGAAAAACTGAAAGAATGCTTAAAAGAAGGATATATGAGCATATACATGAAATTTCAGTTAATAAAGAAACTAATGCACTTTTTAAGCATTCTAAAAATTGCCCAGAAGCTATTTTTGGATTTATGGTTTTAGAACAAATTAAAACCAATATTAGAGGTGGTCCCTGGGAGGATACGATAGAATTCAGGGAATTATGGTGGCAGGTATCCCTACAAGCAGACCACCCCCTGGTTTAAATGAATTTATTTCCATCAAACCCTTATTAAAATTAAGGTCTGCCAAATTGTAAAGATGAAATAGGCATTACCTAGAGCCGCCATGAGATGGCAGTAACTAACTTGGAGACAATAGTGCTGGGTTTAGAATGAATTTTATTTTATAGTGCTGGGTTTAGAATGAATTTTATTTTATTTTTTAAACATATTAAATTAATTATTTTTTAAAAAAACGAAATGTTTATAACTTGTGAAATTAATAATAGGGTACTTTTATAGTTTTTAATGTAATTTATAATGGATATACATTTTTTGAATGGTCTTTTTATGATAACTATAAATGAGAATTTGGTTTTAAGTGTTTTTATTTACCCAAAGGCTAGCTTTATTATATATTGATTAATTGACTACGTAATTAATGGCACTATATATATATATAGGTCACTAACGGATTTGTCATTCATCTGATGAAGTCTATAGTACAAGACGAAAACGCTTGTGGATATTAATTGCCGTTCATGTTGTTGTTGAAATAGTGTGTCTTCGTGTTTTGGACTTGGAATAAAATTGGTACGATCTACACCGGAATTCCCTATCTGCACTTTTTGGATTTATTGGTTTGGTTTGTGCAGAAGTTTGCAGTATTTTTTCTTTATTTGGTCTTTTTTACTGTGGGAGAGACGGAGGCGATCGTACCTGGTGAATCCAGAGGGCCGGATGAAATGGGCCAAAGTCAGAAGCTTATTGGACAACTCACCGAACTGATAGATTTGTTAACCCCTTTAAGCCAATCCCTGGTGGGGATTTACCGGAATTTGGCTCCACGTCACTTTGTAGGAAGCGGAAGTAATCCTTTGCACCATGAGTTCCAGAGGGAGCTTATTGGCGTTTTGGAAGACGTCGGCGACCCTAGAGAGATGAGCAGTCCAACGTTTAATCCAGCTAATACTCCGGGAGTTTTTCAAATTGGTGCAAATGGGTCTACTAAAAGTGGAGAAACGAACCCTGAAAAGGGAACGACTAGATGTGACGCTAGAGCTAAAACAAAAGGTACTGTACACAATTTTCCCAATAAGGGGGCTATGGATATTAAAGACTGGCTCAATGTGAAATATTCTTTCAAAACTAATGCTGATCCAAGCAAAACTGTTGGCGGTGGGGACTCCTATAAGACAAAACTGGATAACCTTTATCAGTTGATGGTTAAATACAGAACATATTGTATTGAAAATGAGTACTTGAATGAATGTATTCAAAGGGAAATAGTACCGAAAGGATTATGGCTATACAAATTTCCCAATAACGTAACAAGAGATTCTGAAATGTATAATGAACTGATTGAATTATTTAATAAATGTGGTCTTGACATGCTTAGATTTATAATAAGGGATAATATTAGATGTCAAGAACTACTTCAAAAAGAAATTAATGAAATAGATCGACAAATTAAGGAAGATTTTATTTTTACTATTGAGGAAGAAAAAATTAATTATTTTAAGATAAGAGATGAAATTGACAAAAATTGTAGTGACCTGATTAATAGGAAAATGAATAAACTACAAAGAGATATACAACATTATAAAAACAAAACAAGTTACCCTAAGCCTCGTTATAGCAATTATAATAAACCCAGCTATGAACCATCTGGGGTTGAAAATGAAATGAATGAACTACCCCTACATGATGAAATACATAATTATGATAGAGATTCCCCCCCTCTTCATAGATCAGAGAGATTGTTGAATAGAAACAATACCCATGAAACAAATTTTCAGAGGAACGGGGGGAGAATGGGGAGGGGAAGGGGGAGATTTTAAGGAATCACCACCCAGACCACCCCCCTTTAACAATACAGATGTTTTAGTGAAAGGAAACAAGTAAACCTTTAATAATTTCACTATATATAATTTCAGTAACGTAGAAATAAAAAAGGAACATTTTTTATTATTTTCAAAAGGTTTTAAATTTATTTCTTATAAAAAAGGAGATGTTACTAGAAGTTTATTAGATATCAAACTTTTTTTGAGGAAAGTTAATTTATATATCTTGTTTTCCGACAACCAAGACAAAGATGGGGGAGAATTAAGGAGGAAAAGTATTTTCAACCCTCCAATACATCCCCAACTGAAAAATCTGGAAAAGGTATTAGAAATGGAAATAAGAAAAGAATACAATAAAATGGGTTTCAAAGACAACATAAGTAAGGAAGAAAAACAAATTCTTTATGAAATAAAAAGAGACTCTAACCTTAGAGTTATGAAACCAGATAAAGGGGGTGGTGTTGTATTTATGGATAATATATTATATGAGAGCAAAATGCATACCCTCCTATGGGATGACAATAGATATACCAACATTTCTCTTAATGAGACTAATATAGCATATAATAAAATAGATATTAGTATTAATGAAATGTTTTATGAGGGATTAATTGACCAAGGAACTTATAAATACTTGAAAGTAGAGAAACCAAAAATACCTACAATATTTGGCATACCCAAAACACATAAATGTGAAAGAGACCCCCCATTTAGACCAATTGTGGCAGCAGAAGGGTCCAAAACATATCCTTTGCCAAAATATGTAGATAACAAGCTCAAGAAACTTTGGACATCTAAAAAAACAGTATTAAGGGAATCCTGGGACCTGTTAAAAGAAGTCTCAGATGAATTAAATCATGAAAACCTGTTATTTGTTACTATAGATATTATCGACCTATTTTCCTCAATACCACATAAAGAAGGGATGGAAATGCTAGAAGAAATTATATATGAAGATAACACCTTAACACAAAATGAAAAATTAGTTAGCATTTGGTTAATGGATCTAATTTTAAAGAATAATTTTCTGTTTTTTAATGGAGAATTCTATCAACAAACACAAGGGGTAGCTATGGGAGCTGCCTGTGACCCTACTTACGCCAATCTGGTTCTTATCAAATGGGAAGAGAAATACATTTTTAATTCCGAATTCAACAATTGTTGGACACTATACCGTAGATTCCTTGATGATATAGCAATTTTTTGGACAGCCGGAATAAACAAGTTGAATGATTTTATGGTATATATTAACAACACAACTAACTTTTTAAAATTTACACATAAAATTTCTGATTATAATTTAATTTATTTAGATATAGAAATTTATAAGAAAGACACGCATTTTGAAAGTAGAGTATTTAGGAAACCTACATTCTGCAATTCCTTCTTACATTATGAAAGTGCTCATCCAAAACACTGTAAGAAAAATATAGTTAAAGGACAATTTGTAAGAGGGAGCAGAATGACTAGTCTTAATCAAGATTTTATTATTGAATGGGATTTATTACAAAACATGTTTTTAGAAAGAGGATGCCCATTTGATTTTGTAAGCCAGATAAGAAAAGATGTGGAGGAGGGAAGGTTAATTAAATTTCAACCCATTATAAATAACAAAGGGAAACCCCTTGAACTAAACAAAGAGATAAATGGTGAAAATTATGGACAAACTTTAATTTTGGAATATAATGGTATTAACAACTTTGTAAAAAAGTTATTTTTAAAAGAGTGGCAAACTTTTATGGCCATTACTGATTTAGACATTTTAAAGACGATACCACAGGAAATTACGTATAAAAATTCAATTAATATGAAAGGTATACTGGAAAATAAACAGGGAGGGCCACAAAATAAAGGAAGAAAAGGTACCTTTAAATGTGGCCGATGCAAACAATGCCCTTATATCCTTAATACAGACAAATATTATTTGGAAAGTAGAAGAAGATGGGTTTATAGTACAGATTATCACAACTGTGATTCAAGAGGAATAATTTATCTGGCAGTGTGTAAAAAATGTGGTTCTTTCTATATTGGAAAAACTGAAAGAATGCTTAAAAGAAGGATATATGAGCATATATATGAAATTTCAGTTAATAAAGAAACTAATGCACTTTTTAAGCATTCTAAAAATTGCCCAGAAGCTATTTTTGGATTTATGGCTTTAGAACAAATTAAAACCAATATTAGAGGTGGTCCCTGGGAGGATACGATAGAATTCAGGGAATTATGGTGGCAGGTATCCCTACAAGCAGACCACCCCCCTGGTTTAAATGAATTTATTTCCATCAAACCCTTATTAAAATTAAGGTCTGCCAAATTGTAAAGATGAAATAGGCATTACCTAGAGCCGCCATGAGATGGCAGTAACTAACTTGGAGACAATAGTGCTGGGTTTAGAATACATTTTATTTTTTAAACATATTAAATGAATTATTTTTTAAAAAAACGAAATGTTTATAACTTGTGAAATTAAGAATAGGGTACTTTTATAGTTTTTAATGTAATTTATAATGGATATACATTTTTTGAATGGTCTTTTTATGATAACTATAAATGAGAATTTGGTTTTAAGTGTTTTTATTTACCCAAAGGCTAACTTTATTATATATTGATTAATTGACTACGTAATTAATGGCACTATATATATAGGTCACTAACGGATTTGTCATTCATCTGATGAAGTCTATAGTACAAGACGAAAACTCTTGTGGATATTAACTGGCGTTCAAGTTGTTGTTGAAATAGTGTGTCTTCGTGTTTTGGACTTGGAATAAAATGAATTCCCTATCTGCACTTTTTGGATTTATTGGTTTGGTTTGTGCAGAAGTTTGCAGTATTTTTTCTTTATTTTATCTACTTAGACAATAGACAACAGGCTGTCCTATGGGACAACAACCTATCATCCCATCTCCCTGTTACCTTAGGTGTTCCCCAGGGTTCCATATTAGGCCCCCTCCTTTTCTCAATATTTATCAATGACCTAAACCGAGCTATTCTCCAAGCTAACTGCATACAATATGCAGATGATTCGACAATAATCTGCTCAGCTAAATCTCAATCCCAACTACAGACTCTAACCCAATAAAATGTTTAGTATAACAGAGAATTGGTTTCTACAACGCTGCCTCCTCTTGAACCCCCCAGAAAACACACTCTTGCTCTTTGCTCCTACCAGGAAGTCACTCCCACTCAATTTCTCAATCTCATCCAACAATGGCATACTCATATCTCCTGATCCAACAACTAAACTTTTAGGGGTAACTATTGATAACAACCTGAACTTTGATACCCACATCAACAATACCATAAAAACTGTTAACAAGAAACTAGGATCTCTTTACAGGATTAAACCCTTTCTCTCCCCACTAGCTAGAACCACTATTGCCCACTCCCACCTTATCTCCACACTTCTCTATGCTTCTTCCATATATACAAACCTGTCAAAATATAACCTGAACAAGCTGACCAACTCATATAACAACATTGCCAGATTTGTCACTGCTTCTCCTTTCAGGACCCAATCACTGTTATAACCTGAAACAATTAGGTTGGCTAGAGCTCCAGAATCAGAGTCACTATAACCAAATCACCATTGCCCACAAGATCCTCTACCAACCCACTAATACCCCAATTCTTTCCAGCCTCATTACCCAATATAAAAACCTTCAAAATATTAAGATAATCTAAACACATGGCAGGAGATGCTTTGTTCTCTAATGCAGTAGGAAAAAACTGGAACCAACTCCCTTACGAACTTACATCACTATCTTCTTTTACACTTTTTAAGCACAATCTGAAACTCTATCTTAAAACCCATTGGTTATGTCCCTGTACAAATCCAGACTAATCCTATCTGGCTCCCTTCTCTCTCTTGCTACAGACCTTATATCTGCTCTGACTTTTGTCAGTATCCACCTATTACCTATCCTTTACAAAGACATATCTTACCTTTTACAGCTAATTTAACTTGTATAGCCAAGTCTTTTATAAATAGACTGTAAAATACCTCATCTAATGCTTCCAACAAATTCTGTACAAACTGTGCAAGTTGTTTTTTTTGCAATTCCTGAAACTTTAACTATGTATCTGTACCATAACTTGTTACCTAAATTTATGTTTAAACTGTGTACATTTTTGAACTGTTGAAACCTTAAGTTTGTATCTGTATAATAACCATTACCTGAATAGTTGTACTAATGTAACTTCTTGGAGCTTATCTCCCTGGGACTCTACTGAAAATGGACATGCATCCAGTTAGACCATCCCGGTCAACAAATGTAAAATAAATAAAATATCATAGTTTTTGAAGCAATGGGTTGCATATCTGCATCTGATTGCATTTAACAAGCAGAATACCAGGTTTACTGTGGGAATAGACATATGACAACAATCATAGGGCTGATCTCTTACTAGCCTCTTAGCTATTAAACTCTTGCTGTCTGATTTCTTTAGCTGCTAAATTCAACTCATGAAGGTCTCTTCCTATAACCTTAATGGATCACTGCCTGAAGCTCCAGTAACCAGTCTTCAGTGTACCGAATACTGCTTTTGTATGTTTGATACAAAGCTACAGGAGTCTATCAATTCCCACAGTAGCGTAACTAAGGCAGGATGAAGGAGGCAAGTGCCCAGGGTGCAAAGTGTTTGGAGGAATGATCAGCTGATCCTGATCGCTCTTTAATGCACACTGGTTTTTAATTGTTGGTACATTTGTGGTCAGATTTGAGCACTGTAGCATGTCTTGTGTGGTCTCTTCTTGTGTGGTCTAAGTGTAGCAAGCAGTTTGCTACAGTTTAATAGAAAAAACATTTTCTTTTTTTTTTTTTATTCCAGTTGAGGAAGGATGGTTGGGGGTAGGGATGCAGAAACAGTACCTGATTGGCTCCTATGTTTCAGAAGATTCAGCTACCAGATCATGAATCATAAATCTAATAACTGTTATGGTAACTCTCAATTATCCCACCAAATATCTAAGTTCTGGAATTCCATGCCTCAGACAATATTAAGTTCTAGCAACACATCCAAATTTAAACTACTGTTTAAGGAACACCTAACCAACAACTGGCTTTGCTCTTGCACTAATCCAGGCTGATTATTCTGCACTTCCTTGTTCTTACAACAAAAATATCTCTTCATTTACTAAATGCTAACATCCAAACTACCCCTTCTCTCACAGAATTCCAACTTTTCTCTATTTCAAGTTCACTATTGCTCCTATCTTTATCTACCTATCTCAAGCTACCTACAGTTTCATCATATTCCCTCCTTGTACTCCACCTCAATATTGCCTTAGCTATCACTGTTTAGAACAGGTAACACTATCATAGCAACAATCAGACATATTCTTGTTGATATACCATACGTGTATCTCCTATATATTTACCACCAAAACCATGATATTGATCTACTGATTAGTCATTTCTCTGTGATGGCACAAGCTATTTCATGCTAGTTTGTTAGCTTTCTTTTTTTTTTTTTCCACTTTATATTACTATTATTTGTTTATTTATGCATAAACTATTTACTACCTATATTTACCAAATGTATGTATTATTGATTGTCATGGATTTATTGTATTGTTTGTAATGTTTTTGTAATGAAACTGTTCTCCCCTGGCCTCCACAGAAAAAGGGCCACTGGCCCAATTGGACATCCACGCTAAAGAAATGTAAAGTAAAAATGAATAAATAAATTACCTTTTTTTTTATAATTGCCCCTCAGCTGAGGAGGAGCAGGGTGAGACACAGAAACAGGATCTGATTGGATCCTTTATTTTAGGAGCATCAGCCACCATATTGTGAACCTTTTTCTTTTTTCGCTCTTCAAATGAAGAGCTGTAGAGGTGGAGATCCACTACAAGGATCAGCCACAGGTGCCAAAAAAGACAGCTATGCCTGTGCTTCTCATCTCACAGAAATCAACTTCTATCCATCATACAGGTGAGTTGAAGGCCTGTCTTTTAAAGCATTCTAAATGCAAACACTGTCAGTAAGGACATATACCATAACCCCTTCATTCACTTGTTTACATCATATTCTACATGTGATGCTCAGCTGTTAATAGACTATTACGTCATTTCTTCTATCACCTACTGTAAATTCCTCTTCTAGCTCATTCATGCCACCCGTTTTCCTCCCTTCCTTTCCCCCTTCACCCCCTGTTTATAAAAAAATTTTATTTATTTTTTGTGACCTATGTGCAAAGGTAAATATGTAGTGCTTTAAGTGTGTTACCAAACTGTAAATTACATTTTCTGTATGAATTTATTCTACTTCATTGTAAGTTATTGTATACTTCTGTTTTCACACTTTTTGTACTTCTGAGATGATACTGAAATCAGTCCATTGAGATTAAAGCACTACCCTGTAAACAGATTCAAATAAATATATAAATGCAGGAGTGCACAGAGGTAAATTGCTTATTTATCACCTCGTGCCCTTCCCCAATCTGGCACCCCTCAAATGAAAGCTGAGGAGCAAAAAGAAAAAAAAATATATAAAACATACCTTCCCCTATCTATGGCAACTGCACTGAGAAACAAAGTCTGTTACCCTTAATGTGCACTCCTCAGCTCTTAAACTGATGAGCTTAAAAAAAAAATCAATAAATAAAATCTTTTCTGCTTTAAACTGTAGCAAACTACTTGGCAAAAAATACAAATGTACATTGTGGCAAGAAGTTTGCTCCAGTTATTATGCCATCTGCTAAGTGCTTTAGTGTTTCAGCAGTTTAGTCCTGTAAGAACTACCGTTGGCGATCATGCTCCCTAACACTCTGCACCTAGTATGGATGCCCACTTCACACCATCATAACTATGCTTTTGAGTGAGCGTGGGATGTGTCTTTTTAACTATACATCAATATATGTTGCTGAGTAAATTTGTGGCTTACTTGCCATTAATCCATGATGATTTAATTGCGTTCTACATGCCCAGTCATGTTTCCTTGAAGTTAACAATGATTGTCATCTTGTTAGACTGCTGTGCTCTGTTTTGGGAATTTCTCCAGTGTTGTGCAGCCACTGAATTCCTCAACACAGTGGGCTTCATGGAAGAGGTCTTACCCCTCTTTAAAATGTTGTTTTTGACTACTGCTAAGCTCGTTTAGGTTAACTGTGTTCTCTCTGTAAGTTATAATCAGGGAGCTGGTTTACAGTTCCCGTTTCTTGATCTGTTGTACGGGAAGTCTGAAGTACACCCGCATGTCAGCTGAAAGTATGTATTCTGAAATTACTCAAAATACAGTTGCTGGTTAGTAACCTATATTCAGTTCCAAGACATGTTTCACAAAAAAAGTGTCTTACAACTGTGTATAATGATGAATGTATGCATAAGGGTACAAAATACTGATATAATCATATACTGTCATCTTTATGGGTGGACATATGGAGTTGCCACTAGTGCATAACTAAAACAGAACACTCTACATAGCATATCAACATCCAGATCAGCAATGGTGAGGAACTGTTACATTTTTCCAAATGCCAATAACATGCACATATAATTGATTAAAGGTTGCAGACCCCTGGTCTAACATAATGTAAATATTGTATATATATATAATAAGACATATGAGCACTGGTTCTTAGCATTGTATACCTTTGTCATTATGTGAACAATGACATTTGTATCTTGTCTCATTAGCTTTCTACCCTGAATATACCTTAATGTTCTCCTGTGTTGCTTTACATGTCTGTAAATGTATTTTCTTCTTCAGTTGCTCAATGAGATTGTGTCATGGCTGAAAAGATTCAATTAGACCAGCCTACCTACCAGTCACCAGTTAGTAAATATATTATGTTGTACCTGTAATGACTCTAAAGAACATCATTGGCCTATATAAAGTCATTATTACAATGGCATGTGCTGTTCTACTGGTATCATCCACTAATAAATATAAAATAAAGTACACTACACTCGGTATACCTTTATTTACCCTTGTAAGACACAAGAAACACCATATTAGCATAAAAGACTACTGCAAGCTACAAAATTTATTAGCATCATACATACACCAGCCAGTGCTTGGATATGGGACTTTATAGCCTTACAATGCCCCAACACATATTCCCATCTGTAAACCCTATAGTATATTATGCATCTGCATGCCCTGACAGCATATTTCACAATCAGTGAGTTACCCTTCTGCATAAAGTGGGTGAAATATATTATATTACACAATTATAATTAATAATTCAAGGGATGGATTTGGATAAGCTGCATTTTAGGACAGCTCTGAGCAAACTGCTTACCTAGTATCAACCTGTGCTTTTACCCTGCAGCATCAACGTGCACGCCTGCTGATACTGCATAGTGTGTACTGTACATTTATGTTTTCACCCTACAGTACAAACGTACATGCCTGCTGGTAATGTATAGTGTATACTGTACATTTAAGTTTTTACCCTGCTGCACCAACATGCATGCCTTTTGCTAATGTATAGTGTATACTGTACATTTATGTGCTTTTACCCTGCAGCAACACCCTGCATGTCCGCCGGTAATGCATGCTGCACAGTTAGTACTACTGCCCTGCATGGCTGAATACCCAACTCTACTTAGTATGTCTAGGGACTAATGAACATGTACGTACCCCTGCATGCAATGCTGGCATACTTACAGAGCCCCAGATGCACATCTGACTGTAAAACAGAACATGTACTACACATCTGCATGCCTTTCCAAAGTACTAGAACCCTGCAACTCCCCTGATAATCATCTACCTGTAAAGCTGACAAAATAACAAACTTCCTTGTACCCACGTAGTCGGTTCACTGACATGTCGCAGCACACCTGATGCATATCTGTTTATTAAGCTTATAATGTAATGCTCACCTGCTTGCCCGTGCAGAGCTTTTGTACCATTTAACCACAAATGTAATATCGGCTTTTAAAAGCCAGTATTGCATTAAAGAAAGATCATGATTGGATGATTGTGTTTTTCTCTCTCCACCCACCCTAGCTACACTACTGACGCATGCAAGGGAAACATTTATAACATTTATGGAAAAAAAAAAAAAAACATCTCTGGAGACCAGAAGCATCTTGTCTCACTAGGTAAACACTGAGATCTGCTCTTGCAAGTTGATGATGTCATGCCTCTCAACTGTCCAAATTTCTCTCTCACATGTTGAGTCTTCATCATAAAATTTGTGGGGAGGGGGGGTTTTCTGAAATTTTTTTTCACAAATCGGCAAGGATCAAATTCACTAAATAATGACAGGCATTTGAGTTTCAGACTACATATCCTTCAGAAAATGCGTGGTAAAAAAGACCTTTTATTCAAGCAACTTTCCAAGTTTCTAAGAGCAGTATTTAAAATGTATCCTTATTACTAATTAATAACATTTTTTTCTTCAGTCTTTCTGAAGCCATATCCTAAGCTTATTCCTTCAAGGATCTATTGCAACATCATATTTTATTGCATGTTTTCTCAGAAGCTGTTCTGAGAGAGCACTCCAAAATAACACCCATGTGATCCTGCTGAGCGGATCATTGGAAGAATACTCTTTGTTGGGTTTGGTACTGAGTTGCAGGGGAATTAACCATGCTATTTTTTACAACATGTTTGACCCATGGCCATGATTAAATGCTTTAGAGCTTATCCACATTTTGCAGTTATAAAAACTGCCCACTTTGAATCACATTGAAATGCCTCCTTGCCTTTTCAGACTATTTCATGTATTGTGTTTTAGCTGACATGCTCCCCAGTCATGGAATCGTAGCTTGGTATGCATCCATGTCTGGCAGAACTGTGCACTCATTTAGCATTGGATTTCAGGTAAAGTTTTTTTTTTTTTTTTTTTTTTTTTTTTTAACTTTAACAGTAGCAAACTGCTTTCTACAATGTAACAAGCAGATGCCACAGTTTAGACCACACACAGAGCGCAACAGCGCTCAGGTTTAACCGCAAATGTAATACCAGCTTTTAAAAGCCGGTATTGCATTAAAGAAAGATCGTGATCAGATGATTGTGTTTTTCCCCCTCCACTCACTCTAGCTACACCACTGACACAGGCAGGAGAAACATTTACAAAATGTATGAAGAAAAAAAAAATCTATGGAGATCGAGCGCATCTAGTCTCACCAGGAAGCACTGAGATTGGCTCTTGCAAGTTGACAATGTCATGCCTCTCAACTGTCCAGATTATGGTCTCACATTTTGGATCTGTTCCTCAGAAAATTTGTGTTTTTCTGAATTTTTTTGTGGAATATAAGGATCGAATTTACTAAATAATGATAGGCATTTGAGTTTCAGACTACATATCCTTCAGAAAATGCATGGTAACAACAGACCTTTTTATTCTAGCAACTTTCTATGTTTCTAAGAGCAATATTTAAAATGTGTCCCTATTTCTGAGGCTTTACCCCCATTATTCTTGTCTTTGTTCAAAAAACAAGTCAGAAACAAATACAGAGCACTGTGTGAAGCAGGGAACACAAGCTCTGTCTTATTCCAGAGGGAAGTAAAACAGGACAGAAATACAGGTTTGTGCACCTTTTTTAAAAAAAAACATAATGCTGTGGGTAGGATTGTTGGAATGTCATTACTGATGTCACAAACAGGGAGGTGATTAGCTAAGTGGGTGGCAATGTTTTCAGCTTTGATCTGAGGCAGAAATGCAATTTTAGTCATGAGAGTGTGTCCCTTTAAAGCCATTGGCTTGTTCTAGTAACAAGTTTCAAGAGAAAGCAAATAAAGAACATTGTCTAGCAAATAAATGACTGCTTTTAGAAGCAACTTTATATCTGGTTCTCATGTCTCCATGGAGACAATCCGGTAAAGAGCAATAAAAACAGAACACTTATTTCTTTCAATGGTTAGGAGATAATTTTTTCTGAAAGCATTCAAGTGCTTTCCTGGTCTGGTAAGACAAAACCGAACAACACTTAGAAGCACAGGCTGTACCATGCATCTTAGCATGGCTAACTTTCCTTTTAGATTAACCAAAGTCTGTGAGTGTGGCTGTCAGCCTGGGACAATTGTTCTTATTAGGAGGGTAAAACTTCAACATCTGAAGATGTACATAGCTTTATGTGTTAGTATTAAGTTAATAGGTATTAGTGGTGCAAGTTTCTCTTTATCAGATTGTTTCCTTGGAAAAAAAGACCATCTGCAGAATTGCTATTGAGCATACATGTTGCTAGAAAAAAGCCTCATAATATTCAATAGTCTTTTTCATTTACTTACTTACTCTTAAAACTTGCTACTAAATCAATCTAAGGTCCTCAATTCAATCACTTCCCATGCAAAAGTGAGAAAAAGCACAGTCATTTTTCTTTTCTCATACTCTTTTAACCAGGCTTTTTTTTTCATTGCATTGTCTACATTTCTTAAAACTGAAGAAGAAGAAAGAGACAAGGGAGAAAGAAAAAAAAGGCAGCACCTGTTTACAGCCCCCGTTATACTTAAAAATAGCCGAGAAAACTTTACTTTATAGCATGCAAAGAAAACCATACGCCACAAAAATAGTGCTAGTAAGAAAAAAATATTTACTTACAGTTAACTTTCTTGCTCCTCTTCCCCTCCCCAAAGCATTTTTTGAACATTAATGATACAAAGTAGGGCATATGCTTTACAGTACCCCACAAATCCAACAGATTCTGAAGAAGTCCAATATTTCCTGATTTTCTTGTTCTGTCATACTTCACACACATAATTATTGCATTGTAATCCCAAATTAAGTTACTGGTTGTATTACTACTGCTTCATTTCCAATGTACTCTCAATACTTCTAGTCAGCTCTCTTGCTCCCTTCTTTCACTTCAACATTTTCAGTTGAAATACTGCAAGAAGTTTCACAGGTACAGTTTCTCTGTGGTCTTCATTACCAGAAGAACAAGAAGTAGAATCTCTTTCTGTTTCAATGCTTAATTTTTGTTGGACAAACTTTTGTATTTCCCCCTCAGCATGTGCATAATTAACAATGATTCTGCCCCTCCAAGGAAGAATACTTTGAAGACAGCTGGGTATAGTAGTTTGAATCTCATACTTGAGTTTTGACATTCCCCAAAGAGTGAAAGAAATTTGCTTCTCTTCTGCCTGGTGTACAATAATTAACCATTCTCCACAAACAATCTGCTGTCTCCCACTTTCAGTACTTTGTCCTTCTGGCACAGTTTTGTCATAATTAACTCCTTCTGCTGGTAGGATTGCATCTTTACTATTAAAGGTCTAGGTTGCTTTCTCATAGCCATGTTTGGAGAATACACATGATGTGTCCTTTCAACCAACTCCTGCTGTCGAACACCAGTACAGTTGCTTATTTGTGCTTTCATAAAATTAATGTAGTCTTTTCCTTCCAGCTTCTCTGGTATAGCTGAAAATCTCAGGTTTTCCATCCTTGATTTGTCCTCTAACTCTATTTTTTTAAAACATATCTTCCTGAGCAGTCTCATATTCAGCCAGCCTTTTCTTCATTTCAACCTCTGATTTTTTCAGCCTTTTGTCATTTGTGTTGATATACTCCATATCAGTGTTTTGATTACTTTAAACAGGTCTGTGTGCAGTTGTCGTGTGTCTTCCTTTAGGTTACTGGAATTCATGTCTGGAGTTTTCATTGCTTTTTGCTGAACAGCTGCATAACTTTCCCCAGTCAGTGTTTATTCCTCACTTTTTGTAGCTGATTTCTTTTTCCCAGGTTGTCTATACTTCTTTTTTCCTGACATTCAGGCAGTATGCTTAGTAGCCAGTTACTGAAATTTACCCATAAACACAAGTCTACTGGGCTTCTCTGCCGAGTTTCTGTTTTAACAGTGAGAGAGCTAGAATTAAGCTGTTACTCAATGTGCAGCCATCTTGGAAGTCATAGAAGAACATGGTTGAGATTTGGGTATGCTTCTGACACTGACAGTTAGCTACTCATGAGCAGCAAAGGAAATGATACCCCAATACAAACAGTAGATAATTGTCTTTAACTCATTACATCCTAGTCATGCCTCCAGGTGCATCTGCAGTCAACTCCTACTGACGCCTCTAGGCATCAAATACCACTTGTTCATATTTGCATCAATAATTCCAAAACCATGCTATGTACACTTTTTATTCTTAGTCCCTTCACTTCATGCAAACTCCACCTAGATAAAGATGTAGAATTCATATGCATCTTGGCAACTATGGGAACACCCAGCTTTCTTATTATGGCCAACTACAAATTCCAAAACAAGCTAATAAAGATAAACTGACTCTCTGCAGCAAACACGAATCCTGGTTCCACAACAAAAACGGCCAATGGTACAAACAGAAGTGCATGAAATTATTTAATTTTAAGTGTACAAAAAATAAAATCCACTTTTCGTCAGGAATTAGCTCCCAACTTCCTCAGAAAAATACAAATTCCCCACAGTGGCGCTCAGAGCTTGTGTACACTACTTAAACTAGAATCCCTAACCATTGAACCAGACGCAATTATTGAAGGCAGTTTCAACTATCTACCATCAACTAAATAACATATACCACAAAAACAAATATGCACCGTAGTTTCTGGATATCATCAATGCCTTCCCCCCCTACTAGAGTCCCAAACATTCTTGAACAAGTTCTAAAAATTATGACCCCATTATTCACCACAACTGTAGTTATCCCCCTCAAAGGTGAAATCTGACCATTGTGTTACATTTTTCACAGGATCACAGACAGAGCTGTCCTCAAATCCAATTGTCTTAAAAGACTTAAGATAAACTGCCTTAGCATCAGCTACAGATCTTGGGAAATTCAAAGGTTTCTCACCACATGACTCCATTGCTAAAGTGACCATTTATGCCACTGAGTTTTAGTCCCACCTAAGTTTCTGCATCAAGACTATCATTCTCATTCATCGCAAATATAATGCAAAGTTCAACAATCATCCCCTTCTGTGAAATTCCAGTATTAAAAAAACTCTACAACAAGAGGAAAGAATTCTGAGGTCCCTCTGTGACACTGCCAGCCCAGCTATCTAGAATTTTGTAAATAAATCTATGTCATTTGTGAATATTAATGTGATTCATATGCTTCTCTTACAAAGGTAAGAGAGCTATATGTTATGTGTATATTAAACTACTGGTGCAGAAGTGTGTGTTGTGTATTATGTACTGAGCTTCAAGAAAGTAACCACAGTGTACCCTACTGGAAAAAAACAGAAATGTATGTAAATTATAAACCTATCCAAATGTATGTTTTAATAGTAGAAGCTGGAACATACAGAGTTAACTTGCAAAGCTTCAAGAAAATAAGTTGAAATTGCTTTATGATTGTGTTATCTCAGTAGCAGATCCAATGTTTAGAACCAGAGGTTTTTCTCTTTCTTGAAACAGAAATAATTTCTAGGTTTCAAATGTAAACATGTTTTTAATGCTCTACAACTTCCTAGCAGCTGCATACTTCTGAGAGATATGTATTTTTGACACATAGGTGTTAAATTCTAAGTATCTGTTTAGCCTGGGAACTGAAGTCAGGTGACAAAGAATTATGTCATCTGAGCTAACCCAGCAGTAATGTCGATTATTAATTTAAGAACTCTATCAGAGAAAGACTGTGTATTTTGTCTTGGACCTAACAAGAACATCCACTCATCTACATTTGCTTTGCTCTGTAAGTAAGTTATTTAGGGCATAGTATCTTTTAGCTATGATTATAGTAAAGATTAGTTTAGATGTTTTCTGTATTTATTTGAGACTGTCCTGCAAAGTTGTTTTAAAATACTTCCTGTGATTCTGAACTCTGTAGTTACTGTATTGACTATTGTCTTGTTCTTTTATTTATTTATTATTAAATATATTTTGTTTTATTTTTTATTTTACATTTGTTGACCGGGATAGTCCGAATGGATGCATGTCCATTTTCAGTGGAGGCCTGGGGAGAAAAGCTCCAAGGGTAAGCAGATACAGCATCACATATTACAAACAGACTATTTACAGTGATTACATAAGTAAGTAAGTTAAACAAGTTCCACAGCTTAGAGTTAATCCCGAGCATAAGTCAGAATTAAATTAAATTACACAGTAAGCTGGTTAACAGATTTTTACACATTCTAGAGAGAGTTAGCCAGGCTTGATACATTGACATAGCCAGTTAAGTGCCAAATGTTGTTTGTGTCTAGTTTTAAATTGACCTAAGGTAAAAAGTAAGGTAATATCAGCTGGAAGAGAGTTCCAGGGTCTGCTTACAGAGTTTGCAAAGAGAGAGTCACCGGCAGTGTTATTAATTTTGCTAGTCTGAATTAGTAGTTTGTTAGAGGATCGAAGCGGTCCAGGATTGTTATAGGGGGTGATAATATTTTTAAGTGCAGGAGTATTGTCCGCATTATAGAGGATTTTATAGGCCATAATCAGTTGGTTATACTGGATTAGGCTGGGTAGTTCAAGCTGATTTAGATTGATGCAATGATGTGTCCTAAAAGGCAGCCCAGTGGCAAACCTGGCAATGTGGTTGTAGCAAATTGAGAGTTTGTTAAGGACCGTCTTGTTTAAATTCGAGAGTAGAGGGGATGCGTACAAAAGGGTTGAAAGAAGGTGAGAGCGAGCTATGGCAATTTTAGCTGGAGGGATTAGAAAAGCTTTTATTCTGTAAAGTGACCCTAGTTTTTTATTGATGGTTTTGATAGTTTGGTTAACATGTAGGTTGAATTTTAGATTATTATCTATGATGACACCTAATAGTTTTGTAGAGGGGTCAGGGGAGATTATTGTGCCATCATTTGAATTTATGGTAAAGGTGAAAGCGGTAGACCTACATGTTGGTGAAAATAACAGCATTTTAGTTTTTTTTTTTTGGGGCTTTAGGATCAGACGACATTCAGAAAGCCAGTTTTCTATTGTATTAAAGGTGGTCTAGGTAGCTGACCATAACTCTATTGGAGATGTGGCCGAGCAAATCAGAGTAGAGTCATCAGCATATTGGATACAGCTGACTTTTGGGGTGACAGTATAAGGGTCATTAATGAAGATGGAGAACAGCAAGGGCCCTAGTATAGATCCTTGTGGTACTCCAAGGGTGTTAGGTAGAAGATTGGAGAGTTTATTCTGCCAGAGGACAGCCTGCTGTTGACCATTCAGGTAGGATTGAAACCATTGAAGGGCTCTAGTATCTAGACAGAATGTTTGCAGGGTGTGGATTAAAAGTTGGTGATCAACCATATTGAATGCCTTGGAAAGATCCAAGAAGAGGGCTAAGGATATATAATTATTGTTGCGATTATGGTGTTGGTAAATCTAGGAGGGCTGAAATAGTGCTGTGATGAGGACGGAAGCCATGCTGAGTGTCTGCCATAAGGTGATTCTAGATTAGGTGGTGCATGAGTTGTCTATGAATACATTTTTCCATAATCTTTGCAAGTGGAGAGAGTATAGCTATTAGCCTATAATTGGAGAATTCAGTAGAGCTGCCTCCTTTGTGAAGTGAGATTACATATGATATTTTCCAGATGTTGGGAATTTCAGCTTCTACTATGGTTCGATTTATTAGTATTGAGATGGGGTAAGCAATAGCATCAGCTGATTTTTGTAGGTACTCTGCAGGGAGCTGATCAGCAGAAAGTGTAGTGGGTTTTAATTTTTTGATCAAGGTACGGATAAGTGAAGTGGCGACTGGTTGGAAGCTGAACGCGAGTAGGTTTCTAGGGGTGGTACTTTCAGGACCAGGGGAGCTAGGAGGTAGTTGGCTAGCTAGGGCTTGAATTGTCTCAGCAAAGAATCAGTTAAAACTGTCAGAAACATCTTCAAGGGTTTTATCAATAGTAGCAGCAGGGATTGGGGTTGAAGTTTGTCCAGGATGTAGTAGATTATTTAAACCTGCCCAAAACTTCTGAGGGTTATTTTGATTTACTGTCTGTAAATTACAGTAGTATAGTTTTTTTGTCTTGTAAAATGGATTTTTTAGTTTTGTTCCTGGATTGCCTGTATTTAATGTGATCTTGGGAGTCTTTAGAAGAATGTCATAAAGCCCATGATTTGTTTCTAAGGGTCATTTTGAGTTTAGACTCTTTAGAAAGCCATGGCGCAGTTTTTGCCTTTGTTCTCTTTGAACAAACAGGTGCATGCAAATCAAGGATTTCAAGGAATTTGTTGTTAAAGTATGCTACTGCTTCCTCTAAAGGGAGGTATTTTAGAATAGACCAATTACGTGAATTTAGTTCTTGTTGGAATTTGGCAGGGTCAAAGTTTTTATTGTTTCTAACCTTTCTGGGTAAGGGTTGTTGGGAATTAATGGCTTTGTGCTTAATTACATATGTGAGAAGGTGATCGCTTAGGCCATCAGGGTGGGTACCAGAGGTGTACATTTGGGGGTGACTATGAGTACCCAGTCAAGTATGCTTTCTTTTTGGTTGGGTTTATTTATCCTGGTAGGGGTGGATATGATTTGTGTAAATGCATGCAGGTTAATATGGGTGGTTGGGGACTCTGAGGAACAGGTGCCCCAGTCTATGTTAAAGTCTCCAAGTAGTAGGGTTTCTTGGGGGTAGTGACATGATAGCCAGTGCAGGACATCTTCAAGTGTAGATATATTGTTACCTGGGGGAATGTACATACAGATGATATTAATGCATTTATTTTTATTAAGTTGCAATTTGGTGGCAAGAATCTCTGAGTTATTAATCTGAGGTGGTTGTATTACATCTATGGTGACATTCAACTCAGATTTATAGAGTACAGCTACCCCACCCCCTTCCTGGAAGCAGGATCCAGCCTGTGTATGTTGTACCCAGGTGGTAACACTTCATTGTCTGTAGTGTTAGGTTTTAACCAGGTTTCAGATAAACAGAGAATCTCAGGGGAGTGGACATCTAGAAGTGCATGCAATTCATGTACCTAGTTATTAATGCTTCTAATATTGAGATGACAGGCTAGGAGAGAGTTAGTTGGCCTATTAATTGTAGATTTCTAGCTTAGATTGCAAGTAGAGGGGGTATGTGTATCTGAAGTGGGTGGGCCAGGGATGGGGTGAATATCACCACCAAGTATTAGGTTAAGTCTATACTTGGTGATGAACTTCAGGAATTTGTTTATTAGTTTGTGGTAGTGTTTGGATCTAGAGCTAATGTGCCTGGGGTTGAGATGTTGATAGACTGAACAAGATGTTGGATAGGACCTGGTACTGTAAGTATTGTTGAAGGTGGGAGGATTTACAGCTGGGGTGATAGTATGGCCTTTCGGGACCTGAAATCCCATGAGAAACTGATTTTCAAACAAGGTAAGGAGGTATGGTGCGAACAAGAGTGGTAGTAAAGAGGAATATATCATTATTTGTGATTCAGCTAGTGAGTTAAGGAACTATTTTACACGGTGATGCAACACCAGAAGATAGAGTGGTGAGTTAAAGGTACTGGAAGGGGGATGGGAGAATGTCAGATGAAAGCTAATAGGTGCTATTAAAATGTAGGTAGAAGAATGGGGGTGGGAGGAATTCTCAGATGAAAGCAGATAGGATCTAGAAAGTGGGGGAGTGGCTATAGTACTTTAAATTTAGAGGTACTGGTGGTGGGAGGGAATCGGGGGCAGGGAGGGGAGCGAAGAGAGCCTGAGCATAGCGAGGGTGAACGTAGCGGGGCTATTGCAGTTTACAAGGTGTCCTAAGGTGTCCTAAAGCTATAAGGTAAGTATTATAACTCTTAATGTAAGAGTCAATTTACTTAAGTTACAGGGGAAGGAGGCAAACACTCAAGTAGAAAAAAGAGCCCTATGGCTGACCAAAATGGTGACCTGCTTAGTTACACAGCACTGTAAGTGAAAGCTTAACAAATGCTTTTTGTGTGCAACCTACTCTGCTTAAATACTGAGAGAAACTGATTTTGTTATGGTAACCAATTGCAGTCCTGTAGACTCAGTTTTGTAGGTAAATGTAGAGTTCAACTAGTAAAAGAAAAGCAGAGATTCTAGGGTAAGCATGAAGGCAACAACAGGTAGTTATTTTATAATAATACATTCAGAGAGGTTTGAGGGTGGGGGGTAAAGTAGCACACTTCAGAATGAGCTAAGATTTATAGCTAAGAAACCTAAGCAAGAGAGCAATGCAATAAATAAACACTTGCCAGATTTTAAAGATATACCAGAAAAACTAAATCAATTGTTCACAATTGTACAACTGGAAAATTGCCAGTAAAAGCACTTCACTTATAGCTAGCCCACATTATTCCAGTCATAAAAACACTTCTTCAATGTGTGTGTGCAATTTAAACATTAAAAACACATGCAAGTAGGAGCTCTGATTATACACTTTCTCTAGGTACAGGTTCAGTTTAAACACACATATTACCACAGAAATTCAGTAAAGTCACTAGCTACTTATAGAGCCTCTGCAAAAAAATAGAGCAGTCTGTGCAGAATCAGAATTTAGCAGCAGGTCATTCAGTTACACAAAAAACAGTAAAAGATCCATACAATGAAGAAACTTACAGTAAGTCACACCAGGTCAGCCAAGGGGGGAAGAGAGAGGGAATTCCTGAGCACCTATATCTGAAAATTATGCCTGTACTCAATTGTAGAAGTTTAACCTGTTTGAGGAAAGAGGGGGTGAGGGAAAAGAGAAGGCAGTAGGAGTGGTTACAGGGAATACCCTGATTGACACAAGACACCACACCAGAGGTAAGTTGAATGTAAGGGCCTAAAATCTATACTCAGCACTTTAATGTTACTTGCACTCAACACTGTAATTTAATTTATGTTTAGCAGGAAAGACAGACCAACAGTATACAATTTTGGGAATTTTTACAAGGGTTACTTGTTCAAATGTCAGGTTATTGCAGTTTACAAGGTTTCCTAAGGTGTCCTAAAGCTATAAGGGAAGTATTATAGCTCTTAATGTAAGAGTCAGTTTACTTAAGTTACAGGGGAAGGAGGCAAACACTCAAGTAGAAAAAAGAGCCCTATGGCTGATCAAAATGGTGACCTGCTTAATTACACAGCACTGCAAGTGAAAGCTTAACAAATGCTTTTTGTGTGCAACCTACTCTGCTTAAATGCTGAGAGAAACTGATTTTGTTATGGTGACCAATTGCATTCCTGTAGACTCTGTTTTGTAGGTAAATGTAGAGTTCAATCTGCTTAAATGCTGAGAGAAACTGATTTTGTTATGGTGACCAATTGCAGTCCTGTAGACTCTGTTTTGTAGGTAAATGTAGAGTTCAATCTGCTTAAATGCTGAGAGAAACTGATTTTTGTTATGGTGACCAATTGCAGTCCTGTAGACTCTGTTTTGTAGGTAAATGTAGAGTTCAAACTAAGTCACAACAGGTCAGCCAAGGGGGGGGGGGGATCCTAAGCACCTATATTTGAAAAAAAAATCTAAATTTAAACCTATCTTTGTGGCTGATATTTGTGAGACATGTTTAAGCTCTTAGAGTACTTGCATATGTATTTGGTGACACTGTACAGGACACTCCTAAATAGTCTTTGTCTTCATCACACTTACAATTTGGATAATAGTAACATTACACAGTAGGATTGGTCATCCTTTCTAGTAGCTGATAAGTAGGGGTTGGTGGCAATGATAACTACCTTATAGTCTGGGCAGAAGGAGGCATAGCTAGTAAGCCTGTGATAGCCTTCCCCAGGCGTGTGTGTGTGTCTATTATTGTATAAATCAAATCTCAAAGTGTGTGTATGTCAGCTACTTGGGCAGGGACATTAAGCACTGGTTGGACAGACAGGGTACTGGAGGTCTTGGCTTGACCCCTCAACTAAGATTTTGACCCTATAGCTGTCCCAGTGGGGAGTCTTATTGGGGATCTAGAGAAAGAGGGAAAAAACAGACCCAGACTGACTGTGATCTCTGTGTGCTCTTAAGGGAAATTGTACTTTACTGTGTGTGTGCTTGTCATCCTCCCATTGTGTACATCCCTCAGTGGTGCTAGTGGTGAGGATTGAAGCTCCATGATTATTGGACCAGTGCAGGGGCATCACACCCTCCTCAGTAAAAAAAAATACATTTGAAGAACTAAACCAAAAAGATCAAAACAATCAAGGGGAAATATGATTTGATAATTGCTACCATCTGCAGAGAGAGCCATAAATCATGCTTCACTTGTGTCAGGAAACCAAAGAATAACGCTCAGTATTGCACTGAGCTGGTATTTGACAAAATAACCAGTCAAGACTAAAATATATTACAAACATATTTGTGGACAAATTTAGCTCAATTCCATCAACTCTCCTCTCCATGCTTCCCCTTTCTCACAATCAAATCAGAATAACCCCTATCACCACATACATTGTATTCAATGTCCTTTCCCAAACAAAGAACACTAACTGTATAGTTCCAGACAATATAACAGGCTGTTTTCAAGTTAGCATAAAACATTGCCTGTTGGACCCATGTAGAGTTATATATGTATTTCTTAAACCTGAAGAACAGCAGTAATGTCTCCCTCTACAAGGCAGCCCCACCATTGACCCTTGGAACTACAGACCAATCGGACTCACCAGCCTCATTCGTAAATTACTGTGGCATTCATAAACAAGGATCTTGACAGCCTACAGTCTCTCAATTCCAAGCAGTTTGGGTTTGTGAAAGGCAGATCCTATCTAGTTAACCGAACTAACTTCTTCAAAAGATTCTCTGAGGTGCTAGACAAAAGCAAAGTGGCAAAGGTATATAACACTATTTTACATTGTGGAATAATTGGCAAATAAACCTAACAAAAAATTAATTTCTGTTTAATTAATTGGATAACATCATGGTTAACATATAGAACCTATTATATTAGGGTAGGTGGCACACTTTGCTTGAAAAGACTTGTTACCAGTCGCATCTTACAAGGTTCTGCGCTGGGACTGTTACTGTCTAGCTTATGCTTTGCTAATATCAAGGCTGTGTAATGTTACATCCATAAGATGGGTACAGTAAAATATCACTGGCACCCAAATATGTGAGAGAGAGGGGCTGTGTAGATCTGATAACTATGAGGACTGTCACTTGAGTCACACCACTGGCATCCAAAAGGTTAAAGTAGAAAAGATTATAGGTTCATAGGTAGGTACTAGGCAATCGGCCCAAGCAAGCCTAACCAACAAGGATCCCTGGCTTACGCCACCCAAGAAAGTTATTTTCCTGTGCCACTGTCGAGCAGAGACACAGTTATGCCACCCAAGAAAATTATTTTCCTGTGCCACTGTCAAGCAGAGACACAGAAGTGATCCCCAGGGTGTATTTCCTATTTCCCATCCACTCATCAAGATTTTTCTTGAAGAGTGCTAATGATTCACTAACCAATTCATCAAATGCAACCTGGTCTCAGGAGCATACAGGGAATATGCACTGATCCCTAGGCATTGGCTTCCAACATCCACACTCAAACTAGGGCTCCACACAGACAACTACTAAGCTGAGTTTTTGGCCTGGTACCCCAGGTCCCTTTCTGTTCGCTCTACAATCATCACTGCCCTCCACAACCTTTCAAACAAATTATTTAATAAACATTTCCCAGAGAAGGCTGGTAGAGCTCTCTAGCTCTTTACAGCTTTTGCCCTGGCAATGTAGATCTGACATCACCCTATTTCTGGATTATTAGACTAGGGACCCATTATTTACAATAACACTCTCTCAAAAAACTTTATTAAACATGACATTTTTAAAAAGGTGAAATATACAATAACAGTAAAGAAGGCAAGGCATAATAGCACCCTTTATTTTCTTTTAACACCTGTATTGAATTATCACTTGTGACATAGGCAGACTTACATGTATATAAACATAATCAAACATATTAACAAGATCACATTTACAAACGTTATAAGATTTATAACAATATATGTGACATATAATCTAAACAATATTACATAAATTATTCAGTTCAAAATTATTATATTCCTGCCTTCTCTTAAATCATATTCCTCCTCCAAAGCATTTTTTTGTATGTATTGTTCCCTCAAATTCCATTTTTTTCTATGCAATTTATTTATTTATCATTTGTTTACTGTAAAAGTCTGACTGGGACAGAGCCCATTTTCATGGGAGGCCTGGGGAGAAAGGTTCCAGATACATGTCTTTGGAATGTGGAAGGAAACTGAAGCACCCGGAGGAAACTCATGGGAACGCAGGGAAGACATGCAGACTCTGCACAGAAGGCACCCCAGCTGAGAATCGAACAGGACAGCCTCTTGCTGTGAGGTGATCATGCTAACGGCTGCACCACTGTGCCGCCCTTTTCTGAAGATCCCACTTCTTGTGTTTTTATCTCTGTTACAATATTCACTGCTTCAAGTGCACTTGGTTTAGATTTTGATTCACATTTTTTAGTATTTCCTTTTTTGGCAGACACCAGAATTAAACTTAACAAGGCTTTACTATGTCCAGGCAATTCAGCTCCTATAACCCAGCACAAAAAAATAATTTCCTTAGTTGCACTCATTTGCTCACCCAGTATTCCAGTACTTAAAACTTTCCAACTCATTACATTCCCAAAAAAAGAAGTTATGTCTTACCATAACGTTCCATCTATGTTGTTGATCTTTGTTCATTCATTACTGATGGGTTATCGGTTCCATTCTCGGAGCAGAGTCGGTTAATATCAAGCTCACATCAGACAAAAACTCTGGAACCAAGGTCCTACCCAGAATGCTCTGTTCCCTGTTACCTCAGATTAAGTTTGCAAGTTGATAGATAAAAGTAGAAGCTACCTCTGGTCATAACAGACCTACAGGAAAGGAGTACATGAGATCAACCACAAACCTCCGGATGGGGGGTGGAGGGTGGGAAGTAATGAATGAGGATCAACAACACAGATGGAACATTATGGTAAGACATAACTTCTTTATCTGATGTTGTTAATCTCCGTTCATTCCTTACTGATGGGCAGAGTCCCCAGCTTCCTGTATCCCTGGGTGGCCCTCATGGAAGGACATTCCTGAGCACCATGGAGCCAAAGGAGGCTGTACCTCTGGGGGCCAAGTCCAATTTGAAATGAAGAATAAAGGTATGATGTTTGGCCCAAGTTGCAGCTGAGCAAATATCATTGAGGGAAGCCTTAGCATGGAAAGATGCTGAAGTTGCCATAGAACTTGTAGAATGTGCTTTGACTCTGTGAGTTAAGGTGAGATTGTTTTTGTTGCAGATAAAGGCAATACAATTTCTCAACCATGAAGCCAATATAACTTCTCATATAGGATGACCCAGTCTAGGTCCAGAAAAAGCTAGAAGCAGTTGGTCTGATTTACGGGTAGATTTTGTTCTGCCCAGATAAAATTGTATTTGCCTATGAACACTCTCCCTTGTTAGAATGGTTAGGAAAGAACACTGGGACGTCAATAGATTGGTTGATAGATCGCTCTGACACCACTTTTGGTAAAAAGGTAGAATTAGTCCTCAGTGATACCCTATCCTTATGGAAGATAAGATAGGGAGGTTTGATGCATAAGGCCTGAAGTTCTGACAGTCACCTGGCCAATGTGATTGCAATCAAAAACAAAAGTTTTCCAAGAGAGATATTTTACATCACATGAAGATGCAGGTTAAAAGGGGGTAGCTGTTAGAGCTTGCAAAACAAAAGCCAAATCCCAAGGTTTTACCAGTTCTGTAAAGGGAGGTTTTAGGTGGATAACCCCCTTCAAGAAAGTCTTACAGAGTCTGTTTGACATAAGTGAAGAATCTTGAAAACCAATATGGAAATTTGAGATGGCAGCTAAATGTACATGGATAGTAGAGGCAGACACCCCAGAGTGGAAAAGATGTGATAAGTAATTCAATACCACCAAGACTGGGGCTGACAAGGGATCTGTTTATTTGCTGCCCATAGAAAGAACCTTTTCCATTTGTTAAGATAGATTAGTCTAGTGGACGATTTATAAAATGCAATAAGAATACTGCGCACAGGGGACGAGAGGTTTTCATGCCTGGCAATCATTGGAAGTGGAGAAACCAAGCTGTCAGTTTCAGGGTTGTTAGATTGGGGTGAATCAGACCCTACAGATGGGAGATAAAAGTCGGGGATGGATTGAGGATCCACAGTTGATCTAGCAAGTGAGGCCAGAGGAAGGGAAACCAGACTTGTCAAGGCCAATATGGAGCAATGAGGATCACGTTGCTCTTCAACTGTTGTGCTTTCTTCAGAAATTGGGAGATGAGGGGAAGAGGAGGATAAGCATAAAGAAGACCTGAGGGCCAAGTGGGGACTAGAGCATTCCTTGGTGACTGTCCCCGAGGGGGGAATAGGGCAAAGTAGTTGCTGCACTTGTAGTTGGTTGGGGAGGCATAGGTCACAGCAAGGCTGGCCCCAGAAGTTGAAGATTTTTTGCCACTATCAGAGGATTGCAGGACCACTCAAGGTTGTAGAATACACCTGCTCAATTTGTCCACTATCCCGTTGAGCTCCCGGGAATGTGCGTTGCAATTAGAAAGCAGTTGTAAGCTATTGTCCATTGCCATATTCTCAAGGTGTCTCGGCATAATGGGTAAGATCTGGTGTCCCTTTGTTTGTTGATGTACCAGATCACTGACATGTTGTCTGATTGGATCGCAATAGTCCCAGACGGAAGGATGGAGTGAAATGCTTGCAACGCTAGAAGCACCACCCACAGTTCCAGGACACTGATATGCAAAAGGGCTTCTGTCTCCGACCAGGTGCCTTGGACCGAGTTTCCCTGACATAGCCCCCCCGACCCCATCAGGGAGGCATCCATGGTCACTGTGGCTATTGGTTGATGGGGGTTGAAAGTGTGAGACCATTGTTGGGGATTTTGAGACATCCACCAGAGTAAATCTTGCTTGCAGCTCTGAGTTACACTTATCTAAAAGGACAAAGGATGTTATAGAGGGTACCACTGAGTGAGAAGTAGCCACTGAAGGAGCCTCATGTGGAATCTGGCTAGAGGAACAATGGTAATCAAGGCTGCCATTGAACCCAATAGCTAGAGTACAGATCGAGCGGGAGAGTTGTGGTGACAGAGCAGCAGTTGAACTTGTGTTATTCTCTGAAGCCTGTGTTCTGGAAGGGATGCTGTGCAACTTCTCTTGTCCAACAGTACCCCTATAAATTCCAAAGACTGAGTTGGGGTTGTGTTAGATTTCTCTCAGTTTATGGTGATTCCCAGGCTTTGAGCTGTTAATACAGTATACTGCAGGGCTTCTTCCAGTAGACGCTTGGTGGGGGTGGTGAGGAGCCAGTCGTCTAGATATGGAAATGCCTGGAATCCTTGAAGTCACACGTGAGTGATAGCCACTGCCATGCATTTTGTGAACACTCTTGGGGCTGTAGAGAGACCAAAGGGCAGGGCTCGAAATTGGTAGTGACTAGATCCTATGCAGATGTGGAGGTATCTTCTTGAGCGTTTGTCCATTTTTATGTGGTAATACGCATCTTGAAGATCTACAGAGCACATCCAATCATCATCTTCCAGAAGAGGAAGGATAGACTGAACCGTGACCATCCAGAATTTCTCTGTTTTTACAAATTTGTTTAGTGTACTGAAATCCAGAATTCGTCTCCAGTCCCCTTGTCTTTTTTGGCACTAAAATGAACCTTGAGTAAAATCCGGATCATATCTGGTCTGGGGGGACCATCTGGATGACTATTTTTTGTAGCAGCTTTTGGATTTCGTGTGCTGCTGCTTCCCTTTGACTGGGTGGAACATCGGGTAATACTCTTGATGAGATTGGGCAAAGATGGAAGGGGATGTGATAGCCTCTGGATATTAACTGTTGTACCCAAGAGTCGGTGGTTATATTTTGCCAGGCAGCGGGGTACAAGGAGAAATGACCCCCAACCACTTCCAGAGGTGAGCAGTCAGGGAATGCTTCAGGAGCGCTGATAGGGTTGGCCAGAGAAGGAATCTCTGAAACCCCGGTTTCGCGGACCTCCTCTGCCCCAAAAGGGGCATCTTCCATTGGAGTTTCTCCCTCTGCCTCTAGGGGAGAACTGAGCACGTGCATTCCAGAAACAGCCCTGTGATTTCTTGTGCCACATCTTTCTGCTCTTCTGATTTCTGGAGTAGAATCGCTGAGGAGTGGAGTGTCTGACACCAACAGCAGACAGGGTCTTGCCATATTGTTCACACCTTGACAGTGTATCTTTGACTTTAGGGCCAAACAAAGAAGCGGTCTGTATGGGGGCATCCATGAAGGAAGTCTTAAAGGAGTCTGCAAAGGCGCATCCAGGCATGTTGTCTGGTGACTATACCCACTCCTGCCGCTCTAGCCGTCCCTTTCATTGAGTGAGAAATAAGATGCATGGAAGAGTTGGAAATGGACTCTAGGGTGGCTATCTGAGAAGCCACGTTGTCACGGATCTCGTCAGAAACAGCTCCTGCCAGGGTTTCAGAGAGATGATTGAGAAGATCTCACTGAAGTCTGGTAAAATGTGCAAAATAATTCAAAGACCTTATGGCGAAGGTCGATGAAGCAAACACACACTTCCCTAATCTGTCAGTTGCCTGGGACTCCTTGTTTGGTGGATGGACAGTTTGGCTCTCTTCTGCCAAATCCTTCTTATTTGCAGCTGCCACCACCATAGCATCTACTGGAAACCCTCATGACCAATGTGGGTGCTCAGCTGGGGGCGATAATATTTTATCTGGTCTCCTAGGTATCGCTTCCAAGGTGTCAGGAGCCTTCCATGCACGCTGGACGATGAGGTGGATGAGCTCATTGGCAGGCAGTGTGACCCAGGAGGTAGGGGGCCAGGCACAAAAAGCCTTCAGGAATACAGATTCCTCAGAGGAAGGATTAGAGGGCTTCCAGTCACCCCTCTGTCTAAGGATCTTGTCACCAAAGGACACCTCATCAGAGGGTGACCATGGGGACCTTTCCCAGTCATCAGACTCTGTACCTTCAGTCAATCGTTCCTCAGTGGAGTCCATTTGCTTCTTCTTACATGACGCTTTGTGGGGTATTTTCTCAGTGGGAGGTTCTGGGGAAGACTGCAAAGAGGGGGTCTCCTGAGGAGGAGAAACCTGAGGCTCTTCTGCCCAGTGTCCAGTGGTTGGGGCTTGTGACAGTTGCGACACAGAGGGGGGGCGAGGACTCCGACTTGTGAGCTTTGCCAGTGGAGGCAAGCACCCTCTCCATGGCCTGGAAGGCTGGCCCACCCAAGGAGGGATGGGAGCCCGGAACAGAGCATGACAACCTTGGAATCGAGGTCACACCCCACCCCTGACGAGCCCACCCCCCCAGACCAGGAGTCTCAAGAGGATCGTGAACAGTAAGAGGAAGGGGATCCCTGGAGGGTGTCATAGAAAAAATCAGCATGGAGCCAGGAATGCTCTCCCCCCATGGCACAGCCACTGGCCTGAGAAGAGCCCCACAAAGATGACTCTGGTTCCAAAGTGAGATCCACTATTGGAGTCGGAGGAAGGGAAGCTGCTGTCAGAATAATAGGCTTCGAAACCTGAGTAGAAGTCAAAGGAGGAGTGTACATTGGGGTTTGAGGAGATATACGTTCACCTGAATGAGGGAACATGGACTTCGATGGTTGGGAGAGACCTCTGACCACAAGCAACTGGTCAACAAGCCTCAACACATCCTGTTCAGAGAGACTCTTGGTTGACCTCATGGAGAAAGCTGATGGCAATTCTGGCCTTTCTAGGAAAGGACTATAGTGACTGCCAGCAAAAGGATCCAGTGAAGAAGAATATTTGGTCCTTGCTAATTCAATAGGTGCAGAGCCCAGAGCAAAGGATGTCTGCACCGAAGAAAACGGTGTGTAAGTAGTCTGCACCGATGATGTCAGCGCCATAGTAGTTGAAGGTGTCTGCACAATAAAGGCAAAAGTCTGCCCCGAAGGGTACGTTGCCATAGTGGAAAGTGTCTGCACTGGCAATAAGGATGGTGCAGAGGTGGACTGCACCGAAGCTCATCGGTGCTGAAAATGTCTGCGCCGTGGAATACAGAAAAGTCATACTTGAGCCAAAGGTGAATGTACTAATGGTGCCGAAGGGGACTGAACCTGTATGGACAGTGCCAGTAAGGGTTGCGACAGAGCTGTTAGAACTGTAGTTGTCTGCACTGGGAACTGAGATGCCGGTATCGATAAAGGAGACATGGCTGTAGTCAGAATCATTTGGGAAGGTGCCGCGCCTGGGGCCGACAGGGTCACAGGTGGCAGTGCCGTAGTAATCAATTTCACCTTCTTATGAGTCGACTCCCTATGAACTCCAGAGGAAGAAGGCAGTGACTTTGATGAGGAGGAAAGAACACCTCTTGTGGGGTTAACAGGAGGGGGTGAGCCCTCCAACCCAGAAACAGCCTCAGAGAAAGGAGACTTGAGGAGACCCTTCAAAATTAACTTATTCTTCCTCTTGTTGAGAGTCCTGGTAGAGAAATATTTACAAATCCCACACGGAGGATCCACAGTCAGGTGGGAGACATTCAGACAGTAGATACAGAAGTCATGGCCATTGGAAAGCAGTAACTTATGGCCACAGTCCTTACACTGCTAGAAACCAATGCTGCTTTTCTTATCTGACATAACTGGTGTGGAAAAGAACAGTACCTAAAGGAAGGAGAAAGGCTATCCAAAAAGGGTAAGGAGAGAAAGGAAGGATTACCAATGATGGTAATGAAGAATTACCACAAGGTAAGAAAAGAGGGTAATAAAGGGAGAGAGTCTACAGAATACAATACGGTAGGAAAATATTAGTATAAACTTTTGAGGAAATTTAAGTTAGGACAATGTATAAACTTTCAAAAAATTAGACACTTAGCTGACAGAGTGACTTGACACGGTTGTACAGCAACGCAGCAAATGAGATATGAGGTAACAGGGAGCAGAGCATTCTAGGTAGGAGCTTGGCTTGAGAGTTTTTGGCTGATGTGAGCTTGATATTAGCCGGCTCAGTTCTGAGGACGGAACTGATAACCCATTAGTAAGGAATGAACGAAGACTAACATCATCAGATCATATGTTCCCAGCTACTCCTTTCTTCCCTACTACACCTACAACATTTTCCATCTACCTGAGGAAAAATTCTTTAGTCTCTACTTGGGCTATAAAAGTATCAATGCAATCACTTACAAGCACAAATCCTAAACCTTCTAGACTTAATTGCTTATTTGAGAGCCATACACCTGTCCTCCCATTGTTCCATTACAAATTGCAAATGTAATCTCTCTTCACAGTTTTTTCTTAGCTCTTCCGATTGGCTCCTGCAGTTATTGTCAAATATTTTATATGCCCTATTAATTATCCATTTTTGTAACAGCAGCTTCTCTTCTAGATTGAATTAAAAACTCAACCAGTGCAGGTCTTTCATTTAAGAATCCCTTATCACTTTCTCTTGGTCTGTATTCTGATATCAATCCCAGATAGGGAAGGTAATCACTACCCTTGCAATCCAAATGTCTTCTTGGCCTCTTCCCATTCTATTACCTTTCCTTCACTAATTATTTGTACCAAATACCTTGGTTCCTTTGCCAGCTTCCTCCAGTAAATTGCAGTCCCCTCTTGCCTATTCTATGTACCCCTCATTGTAGTAATCTCTATTAACATAATCTTCATTTCTTCATTCCTGTGTGTGTGCTTAGTTCTTAGTATAGTTTCTGCTACTTTATAAATATAACATTCAGTACAACTATTATTCTCGTTTGCCTCCAAAATCCCATTCTTTCCTCATTTCTTGAATTATCCTCCTGCTTCATCATCATCCCTTTCCACTTTAAAATGTAGCTTCCTGCTTGTGTTATACATAAGAGCCCTAATTGTGTACCTCTGAAATATTGTTTCAAATCAGATTATCCTATTTAATAAGAACTTCTTCAGAAATGCAGACACTCCCCTTCCCACTATTTAGATATCATTCTAAAACAATATTTATTTAGTTCCTGTGTTTGGCTCGATTTATCTTTATTAAATTACTTATAACATAGGCAATCATACATTTATATAAATGAAAAACAAATCATATTGACATATTTGTAGTTACAAACATTATGCATCACTTATAATTATCCAGTCATTGTCAAGCACTGAATTATCACTTGTGACATAGGCAAACTTATTTATGTAAACAATCAAACCATCTTGACAAGCTCACATTTACAAACATAAGATACATAACATATGATCTAAGCAATATTATATACATTAATTCAAAAGTATTCAATTTCTTCCATCTCTTAAACCTCATTCCTCCTCTAAAACATTTTTCTCTGTGTATTGCTCCCACAATTCCCATTTTTTTCTATGTAATTTGCACTTACCCTTTTCTAAAGATCCCATTTCCAATTGTTTTATCTCTGTTGCTATATTCATTACTTCTAGTACAGTTGATTTATACTTTGATTTCCATTTTCTACTAACTGCTTTTTTGGCAGCCACCATTAGACTTAGAGTATGTAAGGCCTTATTATGTCTAGGCAATTCCAGTTCTGTATCACAGTTTAACAAAATTCACTTCCTTAGTTAAAACAATTTGCTCATCCAGTTTTTCTGATAGGGTAGTAGCAACTGTAAAAAACAAGAAGAACAACCAGCAGCTACCAACACAAACAAATGTTTAATATAAATCTAGGCCTTGCTGAGTTGTTTCAAAATTCATTTTGAAATCTCGACGGATTCTGGGGAGCTGGTAGCATACAAAACTGCTCCTCTTCCCTCTCCACCAAACTGGAAGCCCCTCCCCTGAGACATCAGACGCAAAAGAAATGTTCTTAGGAGCATTTTTCTACAATCTAAACAACATATAAATTATTTAATTCTTGCCCCTTTTGTAAACAATAAACATCTTTAATAAATTTCTTCATTAGCACTCTTCAAGAAAAATCTTGATGAGTGGATGGGAAATAGGAAATACACCCCTGGGATCACTTCTGTGTCTCTGCTCGACAGTGGCACAGGAAAATAACTTTCTTGGGTGGCGTAAGCCAGGGAAACTTGTTGGCTAAGCTTGCGTAGGCCCTTGGGCCGATAGTCTAGTACCTACCTATGAACCTATGAAACCATCACTTACAACATAAGCAATCATAAATTTGTACAAATGAAAACAAACCACACTGACACAATCCTAGTTGCGAGCATTTTACGTCACAAACCATACTGACACTCCCAGTTGCAAACATTATACATCACTTACAATCTACCCCAATAATTTTCAGTTAAACATTACACAGCTCATTTAAGCCCTGCCTTCTTTTAAACCTCATTCTTCCCCTGTATATATTGTTCCCACGTCCCATTTTTTTCTATGTAATTTTCTCCTACCTTTTACTAAAAATCTCAATTCCAGTTGTTTTATTTCTGCTAACATATTCACAAATTCTAATATAGTTGGTTTAGATTTTGATTTCCATTTTCTAGTAATTCATTTTTTGGCAGCCACCATAATTAGAGACAGCAAGGTCTTACCATGTCTAGGCAATTCCAATTTTGTATTACAGCTCAGAAAAATCATCTCCCTCATTACACCAATCTGTCCAACCAGCATCTCTGACAGTGCATCCCACAGGGAATCCTTAAAGCCTGCCAACTCACTGTGCTCCCAGAAAATATGTTCCCAATTACCTCTTTCTTCCCCGTCACACCTCCAACATTTGCTATCTACCTGAGGAAAAATTCTCTGGAGTCTACTTGGGGTATAAAATATCTATGTAAACATTTCCAAGCAAAAATCCTAAATCTTCTATATTTTGTTACATATTTGAGAGACATACATATATCCCTCCCATTGTTTCTTTGTGAATTGCTTATCTAATCCCTCTTCCCAATCCTTTCTAACCTCCTCTCATTGAGTCTTATATTTATCATGCAATATTTAATATTACTTTTTTAATGGCAGCTTCTGTAGTTGATTCTACAAAAACTCTACCAGTGCTGATCTTTCATTTAGGACCCCCTCCATTTCTTCTCTTTGCCTATACTGTAATATCAATCCTTGATAGAGAAGGCAATCTCTAACCTGCAGTCCAAATAAATTGGCGTCTTCCCATTTCCCTCTCTATTTAATTGCTACCAATACCTTGATTCCTTTGCTAGTTTTCTCCAATAAACTTCAGCCCCCTCTTTCCTACTGTCTATAGCCCTAATTGCAGTCATCCCTATCAGCAGAATCTCCTTTCTACACTGCCATGTTGGCTTAGTTCTTGGAAAACTTTCTGCTACTTTATGGCTAGAATAATCTGTATGATTATAGTTATTCTCATTAAAGGTCTGCATCCAAAATCCCAATCTCTCCTTGTTTCTTAAGCTTCCTTCCTGTTTCAACATCATCCCTTTCCACTTTGAATTATAGCTTTCTGCTTGTGCTATTTATATGAGTCTTAACTATGTAGCTGTAAAATACCTCTTCAAATTGGCTAATCCCAATCCACCCTGTTCTAATGGAAGAATCAGCTTATCCCACTTGACTCTGTCTTCTCATCCCAAATAAAGTCCTTCAGCTCTTTATTAACTGCTATCCACAACTTCTCCTCTAGTTGATAAAAATATGCCTGACCTGCGTATAAGACTAAAGGAGCTAAAAACATTCTGACTGCTTGTATATTACTATCCCTAGCCATATAACAAAGCTTCTATTATCAGTTTTTGTATTATCTTTTGCTTAGTCTCTTCTCACATATCTGTAGCTGTCACACCAGAATCATTTTTAATCCATACTCCTAAATAATTCATTTTATCATGTCCCCATAAATAAGAATATTGCTGATTCAATTTGTGTGTGGGTGCATAATTTACTATTGCCTTTGTTTTAGCTTTGTTAATTTTGTATCCCAAAAAGATCTGAAATTGTCTCAAAATGTTCCACAACACTATAATGTCTCTCTCTGGTTTTGTCAGACATAAAATAATATCATCTGCAAATAGAACCAGCTTTTCTCAAATACCATGCCAATTATATCCTTGAATATCTGAGTCCCTTATTTTCTTTGCCAATGGTTCTATATATAATGCAAATAAAGGGAAAAGAGGACAGCCCTGCCTAGTTCTGCTGCTCAAGCAGAAATCTTCAGAGAAGACACCACCCACTTTTATTTTCACCTTCGATCCCTCATATATCCTCATAATGAACCTTGTATTTTTTTCAGGAAATGCAAATGCTTCCATTGCACTGCTCATAAAGTCCCAGCTTACTCTGTCATATGCTTTCTCTGCATCAAGACCAACCACCAACAATGGCATTTTCTTACATTCTGCTTCCGTCTAGATCATCAATGTTCCATTAATGTTGTCAAATGTTTGCCTCCCCTCCACAAAACCACATTGATCCATATCTATCAAATTTGGCATTACTTTTGTCATTCTTTTAGCCATTATAGACATGAACACTTTATAATCATGGTTTAGTATTGAAATCGGCCTGTATGAAGCTGGGTCAGATGGATCTTTACCCTCTTTAGGTATTACAGCTACCATTGCTTTCTCCAAGGATGTTGGTACTTCTCCTCCTCTTAAAATACTGTTAAACAAAACCTTCCAGAGCTTTATCGATTTTTTTCCCTCCTTGCTTCCAAACTTCCACAGGAATAACATCCGTCCCTGCGGGATCCTGTAGATTGGTTATACATCACAATTTTTATCTCATCGCCTCCTATCCTACCCATTAGAAATTGAGCCTCATCTCATTCTAACTTTGGCATATTTAATTATGCCATAAACATTTCCATTTGTATCTTTTCTTGATTACCATATTTCTCTGCTTTATACAGACTTTCATAGAATTTCCAAAATATTTCTAATATCTCTACAGTATCTTGTTACCTTCCTTGTTACAGTCTCCCTTAGCTTGGCAACAGCCCTTTCTACTTTCTTTTGCCAGAGTCATTGTGCGAAAAGGTTTGTGCTCTAGTGTTGTTATAAAAAACTGTTGCTTAACAGCAATCTTTCTAAACTCCTGCATGTCATCAACGTAATATTTTATTTTTTGCTTAGCATTCTGCAGTCGATTCTCTTCTTGTTCTGTGATATTCCCCCTATTCTGCAATACTTTGAAAGTTCCTGTAAATAATTTTTGTTACTTCTTAACCATAGCTCCCTTTCATTTCTACCCTATTTTTAAACTCCACCATAATCTTATACCACTTCCCAGCTATATTTTCAGAAGAAATTTCTATCCTCTCTTAATATGTCCTGAATAATCTCCACTACCCATTCCTTAACTTCCTTTCGTTTCAACAGATAGGTGAGAAAGTGCCAGTGTCTCATTTTTAATTCATTACCCTGTGTTTTATTTTAATTATTGGCTCATGATTTGAAATAGTTATTGGGTGCGTATCAAGACCTTCAATTAAATGTACATGTTCTTGTGAAATTTAAATTCCGTCTAGCCTAGCCCAGATTTTACATCTTAGGGAATAATATGTAAATTCACTCCAAACTCCTATGACTGAATACACATCTTGCATGCCAAATATTTTCACAAACGTCTTCAAAAAAAATCTACCCTATTTTGTTATATTTTCACTTCTGGGCCCCCCAGACACATCTTCACTGCTGTAAATCACATTCCAATTCCCACCTACAAGTAATATTCTGTGTCAAAAAGTTATTCTCACAGAATTTTCTTACGGTCCATCATAGCTGTTTTAGGTAGAATATAAATACATGCCAGTGTAATCCTCCTCCCTTGGCAGTAGCCCCTTAGCACTACAAATCTGCCATTATTTTTTTATCATCTTTTATTACTATTGGAGTTCTTCTTGCAATTAATATAAGCACTCCTCTTTTCCTTTGTCCAAGATATTCTGCTGAATAACCATCCTGAAAACCTTTCTTTGTCAAATTCACATTTTCAGTTCTAAGTGCATCTCCTGAAGCATACCTATTTGCACTGTATGTTTTTTAATAGAGTTCACTACTCTTTTTTTGTATTTATATGTGAGACTGTTTACATTTAAAGACATTACAGAAAGCATCACTGCATAAAAAGTTATTATTCCCACCTTTTATGTATAGCATGTTTTTTTGTTAAATGTCTCCTTTCATCTTTTGTGTTACATGCATACACTGTTTGGCAGGTTAAACATTTATACAGTTGTTTCGTGTCATATCAATTTCAGCTTATGTCACGCCTTACAAAAGTTTTTGTTTTATTGAAAGCCCTCAAAAAAACACCTCCAACCCCCCTAAATCCTATTAACTTAATACTAACAGATAAAACTATGTACATCTACAAATATTTAAGTTTTACCCTCCTAATAGGAACAAAAACCCCAAACTGACAGCCACACTCACAGACTTGAGTTAGCCTAAAAGAAAGATTATGCATGCTAAAACACATAGTGTGGCCTGTGCTAAGTGCTAATTGGTTTTGTCTTAGCTTTGTAGCTCTCCCAGCTGGGAAAAACCCTGAATGCTTTCAGAGAACATTATGTCCTAGCCAATTTCTCTCTTCTTTTTCCCTCAGCTAATCACTCTCCACCAGACTGTAGTGAGTTTCTCTTTATCAGATTGTCTCCATCAAAACATGAGAACCAGACAGCCAGTTTCTCTTTATCAGACTGTTTCCATGGAAACATGATGACCAGCTTCAGAATTGCTACTAAGCAAACGTGTATTTGCTAGAAAAAAGCCCCATAACATTCAATATTGTTTTTCCTTTACTTGCTTTCCCTTAAAACTTGTTACCAAACCAATTTAATGTACTTAATCCAGTCATTCCCCTATGTAAGAATGAGAAAAAGCACATTATTTTTTCTCTTGTCATGCTTTTTTAACCAGGCCTTTTCTTTTACATTGCAGTGCCTATGTTTCTTAAAACTGAACAAGAAGAGACTCATAAGGCAGGGGAAAAAAAAGAACAGCAGCACCTGTTTACAAACCTCATTACACTTAAAATAGCTGAGAAAACACTACAGCATGGAAAGAAAATCACACACACACTACAAAAACAATACTATTTAAGAAAAAATGTTTTACTTACCGTTAAATTTCTCCCCCCTCTTCCCCTCCCTAAAGCACTTTTCCGAACATTAATGAAGTAGGTCATGTGGTCTGGAGTCCTCCCCAACTCCAACAAATTCTTAAAAAGTCCAATATTTCCAGATTTTCTTCTGTTATATTTCACACACATAATTAATGCACTGTAAACCCACATTAAGTTACTGGTTTTATCCCTGTTCCTCTCCATCTCCAAAATCCTGTCTGTGCTTAATTTCCAACATACTCTCGATTCTTCTAATCAACTCTCATGCTTCCTTTCTTCTCGCCAACATTTTCCCTTGAAACATTGGATAAGGTTTCACAGGTACAGTCTCTCTAGTCTTTATTACCAAAAAAAAAGAAACAGAATCTCCTCCTATTTCACAACTTACTTTTTGTTGTATTTCCTCCTTAGTATGTGCTTCATTAAAAAAATGACTTTGTCCCTCCACAGATGAATACCTTGAAGACAGTTCGGTACAGCAGTTTGAATCTCACACGTGCATCTCGAAGTTCCCTGAATAGTGGAATAAGTTTGCTCCTCTTCTGCTTGGTTTACAATGAGTAATCATTCTCCACAAATACTCTGCCATCTCCCACTTTTAGTACTTTGTCCTTCTGCCATAGTTTTGTCAGAATCAACTCCTTCCAAGGGAAGGATTACATCTTTACTATCAAAGGTCTAGCCTGATTTCTCATAGCCAGGTTTGGAGTATACACACAATGTACCCTTTCAACTAACACCACCTGCTGTGGAATACCAGTTCAGTTGCTTATTTGTGCTTTCGTAAAATTAATGCAGTCTATTCCTTCCAGCTTTTCTGGTATAGCTGATAATCTCAGGTTTTCCCCATGTGCTCTGTCCTCCAATTCTATTATTTTTTGAAACATCTCTTCCTGAGCAGTCTCATATGCAGCTAGCCTTCATTTCAACCTCTTGAGTTTTGCAGCTTTATCATCTCATCTGAATATCTGTTTAAAGCTTCTTCCATTTTTTCCATCCTTTTGTTGTTTGTGCTGATATACTCCATCAGTGTTCCCAGAAGGGAAAGTATAACAAAGGAGGGGTAGATTTTTGAAGAACTTTATGTATTTGGCATGGAATATGTGAATTCAGTAATAGGAGTTTGGAGTGAATTTAAATGTTATTCCCCAAGATATAAAAACTGGGCTAGGCTTGACAGAATTTACATTTCACAGGAACATGTGCATTTAATTGAAGGTCTTAATATGCACCCAATAACTATTTCAGATGATGCCCCAACAATACCTAAACTAAAAATGTGGGGTAATGAAATAAAAATGAGACATTGGTGCTTTCTCACCTAACTATTGAAAAGAGGAATTTAAGGAAAGGGTAGTGGAGATTATTCAGGAGCTATTCAAGAGAATAGAAATTACTTCTTAAAGCATAGCTAGGGAGTAGGATAAAATTAAAGTGGAGTTTAAAATTAGGGTGGAAATAAAAGAAAGGGAGCTTTGGTTAAGAAGTAAAAAGAAGTTATGTTCTTACCATAACATTCCATGTGTGTTGTCCATCTCGTCCCTTATTCTCACTGGTGGGTCAGATCCGATCTGTTGGATCTGTCTCGGACATTTTTCCAGCTTGAGATCTTCAGCAAAGCTTGTAGGCTCTATTCTTTACCCATAATTCCACTCCCTCAGATCTTGTTTGCCCCCAGCAGCCCACAGAACAGAGCTTGTATAGTTTCCCCAATTTAAGATACTTAAGAGAGTAAAAGCTCCTATACATACATATAGATGTATACATCAATACCAGATAGATAAGTTAAAATCTCTGAGGCTATATGGTCTCGTGAAGCCCAATTGTATTCAATCTACCATTAGATTAGGAAGGGGGCAGAAGGAGGGGAATGTGAGAATAAAGGACGAGATGGACAACACACATGGAACATTATGGTAACAACATAACTTCTTTATGTGATGTTGTCAATCTCACCTTTATTCTCACTGATGAGACTACATCCCAAGCAACTAAACTCTTGGGTGGCTTATGGAAGAATATTCCTCAGAACCATAGAACCAAAGGAGGCTGTACTCCTAGAGGCCAAATCCACTTTGTAATGAGGAACAAAGGTATGAGGTTTTGCCCAAGGAGCTGTAGTGTAGATATTATCCAGTGGTAATCTAGCCTGAAAGGCTGCAGACGTGGCCACAGATCTAGTGGAATGAGCTTTAACCACAGTGGGAAGAGATTTGTTCTTTGAATTATAAATGTGGGAAATGCGCATTTTTAACCATCTAGATAGTATAACATTCGAAACTGGTTGACCTTTTCTTGTCTCAGCATGAGAGACGAGAAGCTGGTGCAATTTTCTTATTTCAGAAGTTCTATGCAAATAAAAATGTAATTCTCTATGAACATCTAGCAGATGGAGCGAGTACTCTCCTTTATTTTGAAAGTTGGGAAAGATAACTGGGAGGTCTATAAATTAGTTAATATTACTTTCCTACATGACCTTGGGCAAAAAGGATGGGTTAGTGCATAATGAGTCTCTGTCTTTATGGAAGACTAGATAGGGGGTTTTGCTGACAAGGCTTGCAACTCAAATACCCTTGTAGCTGAACTAATAGCCACCAAAAAGAGTTTTCCAGGAAAGGTATTTTAACTTACATGTGGCTGAAAGTTCAAAAGTAGGAAAAATATTAGATAAGATGAAATTGAGATCCCAAGGACGTGTTGGATGCTTATATGGTGGTTTTAACATGGTAGTGCCCTTCAAAAATGCTGTTTACACTGTGTGACATAATAGGAAGGTCATTCTCTCCTATATGGAAATTAGAAATCTCAGCTTGCTGAACTCTAATCGTAGCTGCCACTGCTCTGCCATTAAAAATCTCTGATAGAAACTGTAAAGTAGTGTAAACTGGGTGCTATCAAGGGGTCTACTCTGTTGCTGCTGGCCCATAGCACAAATATTTTCCATTTGCTTTTGTAAAGTTTTTGAGTAGATGCCTTATGAGATGACGACAAAGTATGCTTGACTGAAGAGGAAAGAGATGGAAACCTGGCAACTAAAGGAACTGGAGCAGCCAGGCTGTCAACTTGAGGGAGTTCAAATTGGGATGAACCATCCCTGATGGATGTGTCAGAAGGTCTGGAACTGGGTCCAGAATCCAAGGTTCATCCAGAAGATGAGACTGAAGAAAAGGGAACCAGATCTGACGAGGCCATTAGGGGGCAATTAGGATAATTGTAGTCTCCAACAGACTTGCTTTCTGCAGAAATTTGGATATTAGTGGAATTGGGGGAAAGGCATTATAAAGTCTCAGAGGCCAATCATGTACAAATGCATCCCTTGGTGACTCCCCCGTGGGAGGGATCAGGGCAAAGTAGTTGCAGCATTTGGCATTGTCGGGTGATGCAAAAAGGTTGCAGTAAGGCTGGCCCATTTCTGGAAGATCACTTCCGCAACTTTCTGGTTGAGGGACCACTCGTGTGGCCAAAAAATGGCCCTGCTCAGTTTGTCCGTAATGACACTGGACTTCCCCGGGATGTGTATTGCTATCAGAAAATGGTTGGAGGCTATAGTCCAATGCCAGACCCTGAGAGCTTCTTGATAAAGTAGGTATGATCTGGTTTCCCCCGTTTGTTTACATACCATACTACAGACATGTTGTCTGACTGGATTGCTATCATTCCTAGAGGAAGAGTCCTGAAATGCTTGCAACACGAAATGCACTGCCCTCAACTCTAGGATATTTATATGCAGATGAGCATCGTGTTCTTGCCAGATGCCTTGAGCTGTCTTCCCTAGAAAATGTCCCCCCACCCTATCTGGGAAGACGGTTGGAGGCTATCGTCCAATGCCAGACCCTGAGAGCTTCCCGATAAAGTAGGTATGATCTGGTTCCCCCGTTTGTTTACATACCATACTACAGACATGTTGCCTTACTAGATTGCTATCATTCCTAGAGGAAGAGTCCTGAAATGCTTGCAACGCGAGATGCACTGCCCTCATCTCTAGGATATTTACATGCAGATGAGCCTCGTGTTCTTGCCAGATGCCTTGAACTGTCTTCCCTAGAAAATGCCCCCCCACCCCCACCCTACCTGGGAAGTGTCTGTGGTCACTGTGGTTACAGGATGAGGAGTGATGAACGAGTGACCCTGAGCCACTAAGGTTGAGTGAATCCACCACTGTCTTTTTTGCAGGCATTGGTTATCAGAATCTTGTGGGACATTGGGAGTTCCAAGATCGACCACTGAGCGAAAAGGAAACACAGAAGGAACCTCATGTGAAGGTGAGCTAGAGGAATCATTACAATAGCTAGAGCCATTTTCCCCAACACCTGGAGTACTAGTTTTGTGGGAGCTTTTGACTCCTTGATCAGAATTCTCACATAGTGATGGAGGTCATCTACTCTGCTCTGTGGAAGTCTTGCTATTTGTGAAGTTGTGTTTTAACTCTGCCCCTATGAAAACCAAACTCTGAGATGGCCCTAGCACAGACTTTTCATAATCGATGGTAATACCTAGGGAGGAACAGAATTGAAGGGCATAATCCCTTGATTGGAGCAAATGATGCCTGGTTGTGGTGGTTATGAGCCAGTCGTCCAAATATGGAAACACGTGGAACCCTTTGCATCTCAGGTGAGCCGCTACTACTGCCATACATTTGGGTGAACACCCTGGGGGCTGTAGTGAGACCAAAGGGCAGAACTCGAAATTGAAAATGACTGGCTCCCAGCTGGAACTACAAAAGCCTCCTGGACTACCTGTCCATTCAAATGTGATAGCACACATCTTGAAGGTCTATAGGGCACATACAATTGTCTTTTCCTAGGAATGGAAGTATCAACTTGCAGTGTCACCATCCAGAACTTGGGAGTTTTTTACCGATTTGTTTAGGTTGCTGAGATCCAAAATGGGTCTCTGGTCCCATTTTCTTTGGAACTAGTAAGAATCTTGAGTAAGTTCCACATCCTGTCTGGTCTGCGGGGACTTCTTGCATGACTCTTTTTGATAGCAACTTTAGAATCTCTAGTGTTGTTTCTTTTGACTGGGTGGAAAGTCTGAAACAGATTTGTTTGTGGTGATAGGAAGGGAGAAGGGAATGATATATCCTCTGGATATTATGTTGTGCACCCATTTGTCATTTGTGATTTTTAGCCAGGTTTCCTGGTGCAGAGACAATCTTCCCCCGATTGCCTCCAGATGCAAGCAATGGGCACCCCTTCAGAAGCGCTGGAAGGGTCTCTCAAAGAAGGATTCTCTGGAGCCCTGGTTCTGCAGCGGGGGTGATGTCTTCCATCAGATTTTCCCCCCTCTGCCTCTAGGAGAACTTTCACCTTGTGTGTCCTGGTAAGACCATTGAGATTTTCTGAACCACATTTTCCCACTACCTTTCTGACCCTTGGGAAAGGGTCTGGTAGGAGTGGAAAAATGCACTCCAATGGCAGCCAAGGTCTTGCCTTCTTGTTCACACCTGGAGAGCAATTCTTTCACTTTCAGTCTGAAAAGAGATGAACTGTTAAAAGGGGCATTGATAAAGGAAGACTTGAAGGGTTCCATGAAATCACAAAGGCGCATCCAGGCCTGCCTCCCAAGAGAGATACCTGAGCCTGCAAAACCTACTGCTCCAATAGAGCCTTTTGATCCGATAACTTTGGAGTCTTCTGCTTCGGCTCTGATGAAGGTCTTTTGGTGGGTTTGTCAGATTCGGGAGATATAGCCTCAGCAAAAGGCGACATCAAAAGGCCTTTCAGAATAAGCACATTTTTTCATTCTATTAATGCCCGTTGATTAGAATTATGGCAAATGGAACAAAACTCCTGCAAATGAAGAGGCCCCAAGCAATACACACACAGAACACAATTCAAAAAGGAGCCAAGTAAACCAAATAAATCCAAAAGTGCAGGCAGAGATAACAAAATGAAGACAGCAAAATCCACAAATAGCGTACCAGAAATTTTATTGTCCGCTTTCATCAAACGACTTCTTCAGAATAATTTGAGAGTAAAAAACCAAGTCTTAAATACATTAACTAATAAAACAATAAATCAATTAAATGTAATTACAAACTAGATAAAATTAATTTCAATTAAGGGCTTAAAGACAAAATGCATCAAATAAAAAGAGAAGCCACTTCAGCCTTGTTTTTAACACATAAGCTGCGATGTTTTAAAAAACATTTTAAGTTAATAAATTCATTCAGACCTGGCATCTGGTCTGATTTTAACCTGATCTGCCAAAGGGCTTCTCTTTGCTCTAGGAAATTTTTAAAATCCCCATTTCTCATATCAAAAGAACATACTTCCAAAACAGAAAAAGAAAATTTTTTGAAAAAACAACAAACGGAAGAATGCTTGTACAAGGCATTTTTGCCATCATTAGTTTTTATAGCATATAAATGCTTCTTAATCCGAGTACTCAGTTTCCTAGTCGTCATTCCAATATAGAATGCGGGACAGGCAGAACACAAAGCAATGTAAACACCACCACTAGTATTACAGTTAACAAAGCCAGGTACTTCAAAGGTTCTGTCAGTAGTGGCGACCGCAATATAAGGTCCAATGGAAATGAACCTACAAACCTTACATTGATGACAACAATGCATACCTTTTTTGTGGGTAAAGGGCAAATTAATAGTGGATTTCCTGTTTTCCAAAATTCTTTTAACATTGTAACTGTTACGAAAAACAAATTGAGGTTCAACACCCACTATTTGATAAATATCAGAATGGCCCTTAATGATGCTCCAATTTTTCTCAAGTATAGATCTAATATAAGAACAATCATTGTTCATCTCAAGAGAACACACCAAGTTAGAATGGATGGGAGAACTAAATGTATCACCAGTGGGAATACTGTTGTCATTAAATGATGAAGTTAAAATGGCGGGATAGTTATGAGCCCGTTTACTAAGAATCTCATTACCAATGGTATCCAAAGTAATTTTATCATAACCTCTTTGGGAAAACAATGCAGTAATGAACATAAATTCTTCAACCAAGTCGGTGTCTTTAGTAGCCATACGACAAGCCCTGATAAATTGACCCCTAGGTATGTTCTTAATGACGTGTCTGGGGTGGCTACTAGAATGATGTAAATAACCAGTGGTGAAAGTTTTCTTGCGATGGATGCGACTGTGAAATCTATGGTCGAATAAATCCCACCACAAATGTACATCCAAAAAATTAACATCCAGACCAGCGTCACCTTTGGTAAACTTTAAAAAGGTGGGAAAAGAATTGACTTCAACAATAAAGTTCTCCACTGTAGTGGAGTCTCCTTCAATGATGAAAATCAAGTCATCAATGAATCTGCAAAAAAATTCCATCTTGAATTTCTTTTTTAACAATGGAATAAATTCAATCTCCCACCATGCCATGACTAAGTTGGCATAGGCAGGGGCAGCTGGAGAACCCATTGCAACACCTTTTTGTTTGTAATAAGTTCCATCAAATAGAAAAAAATTGTTTTGTAAAATTAGTTCGATGAACATACAAATGGTGTTAATCATATTAATAGAAAAACTGTTTTTCCTACTTAAAAAATTCCTAACTGATTCAACGCCATCATCATGAGGGATACTCGTGTAGTGACACCACATCAATGGTAAAAATGATATGCCGCTGAGAGTCAAACACTGAACTTTCAAAAAAACTTTTTACTTTACTTAAAAAATGAGTCAACAACTAAGGCCACCCCTTCAGTGATGGAATGTGGTGAAGAAACAATTGGTCTTAGAGGCGGATTGTTCAGATCTTTATGAGTTTTTGGGATGCCAAATATAACGCCAATTCTAGGTTGTAAAACTACACAAAAATCATATAAATCTGAGGTGATGTCACCTGACATAAAAAGTTCATACAAGTAAGAATGAATAAAACGATAATGTTTTTGTATGTCATATAAGGAAATTTTTTCATATTCATAAACATTGTTTAAAATATCTAGCATCCTACTTTTGTAACTATCCTGTCCCATGATAACAATATTAGCTCCCTTGTCACTTTTCATAAATCTTAACTCAGCGATCAAAGCTTGCAAATCAGATAATGCCTTTCTTTCCTGTATTGTTAGGTTGTGATGAATGTGTGTTTTGTCCTTTAATAACTTGCCAACATCCTGGATACAAAGCTCTTCAAAGACTTTTAAAGTGTGATGCAATGTAGGGGTAACAGTGGAGGGTTTCATCAAAGGTTTATTAATCGCTGGTAAATCATGCATAATGTAAGATAGATTCAACTTTCTAGTAAATTTCTTAATGTCAATCACAGTCGTACTGTAATTGGTCCTCCTGCTTGGAATGACATTTAAACCCAATCTCAACACTTTCAGTTGTATATCAGAAAAAACATGGTTAGACAAATTAATAATATTAAAAAAATCCAAGTGTTAACTAGGTTTCGTCCTCCGACGAGTTCGACCCCAAAAAAGTCCTGCTTCGAGTCAGTACAGTCTTCTTGTTCAAGTTTCCCTGATGTTTCTTAGGGAAACCAGAAGAGGAAGAATCTGAAGCACCAACAAAACATTTGTTCTTACATGCCTGGTCTTGATCTGAAATAAGGGAAATGATCTCAGAACCACAATGGTCCTTTTCGCAACCAGAGCTTTTAACTTGTTTGTTGATAGCCTGTACAGTGTTGGTCGTAGAGCCATCAATAGAACTTGACATTTCAAGGCTCTGTTGTTTGTGATGCGTTTCAACAGGAGAAGGAACTTTGTTACTATCAGTAACAGAGGAGGAAGCGGTGTTAAAAAAACAGTTATTGTCAATGTTGCCACCTTGCCCTTTAAAAACATTGGCCTTGTTCTCTCTGTTGTCCCTATTCCGAAGTGCAAAAAAATCATAAGCAGACTTGTTTTGATATGATAATAAGTCACAATCAAGCTTTTGCTGCTTGCGAGTGGTGACTTCAGCGGAATGTTGGTTAATGTCATGAGTAAACTGTTGTAATACAACATTAAAGCGGTCAGCTGATACCTTATTTTTAAGATAGGATTCTACATTAACGATCTCTTCCTTAAGAAGGACCATTTTCTGTTTGTTATTTTCAATTAATAAATTCAAAAAACGCAACCCTGCCTCGTTAAAAAAGGCAACTAAACGTTGGAAAAATGGGTTATTGAGGTAAACTCCATTAGAACATTTAAAGAACCTCAAACCCTTCGGCACAATCCCCAGTTTGATACAATATGAAAAATAACAATTTTCTAAATCCAAGGATTTGTACCTTTTCAACAGCCTCAAAAGGTGCTCTCGTTGATCGCTGAGATGTCCATCATGTGTTTCATTAGGATACCTTCCAGTACCGCTGAAAGGGTTCTCCGTACAGCTGAGTAACTGCTGAATGCTGGCATTTCCGGTAAACCGGGTGCGCATACGTTGCTCCTTTGCTCCGCCGTCGAAGGAACCATTGGTGGGGTTACCCAGGTCAATAACAGTATCCATTTCATCAAAAGAACCCACCAGACTGGATGCACTAGCTGTTGACTCTTGTTTTTCCTCGCTGGCCTTCACCACCAAAAATTTTAAAGACCTTTTAATGTCCATTAATGCTGCAACAAGCAGGTTGTTTAAATTACCACTCTCAGATGGAGTGGGATGAATGGAAATGTTCAATAACGGATCTTCTGCTACCTCCGCCATAAAGAACAAGCAACACAATTCAAAAAGGAGCCAAGTGAACCAAATAAATCCAACAGTGCAGGCAGAGATAAAGTGAAGACAGCAAAATCCACAAATAGCATACCAGAAATTTTATTTGTCCGCTTTCATTAAACGACTTCTTCAGAATAATTTGACAGTAAAAAAACCAAGCCTTAAATACATTGACTAATAAAACAATAAATCAATAAAATGTAATTACAAACTAGATAAAATTGATTTCAATCAAGGGCTTAAAGGCAAAATACATCAAATAAAAAGAGAAGCCACTTCAGCCTTGTTTTTAACACATAAGTTACGATGTTTTAGAAAACATTTTAAGTTAATAAATTCATTCAGACCTGGCATCTGGTCTGATTTTAACCTGATCTGCCAAAGGGCTTCTCTTTGCTCTAGGAAATTTTTAAAATCCCCATTTCTCATATCAAAAGAACATACTTCCAAAACAGAAAAAGAAAATATTTTGAAAAAACAACAAACGGAAGAATGCTTGTACAAGGCATTTTTGCCATCATTAGTTTTTATAGCATATAAATGCTCCTTAATCCGAGTACTCAGTTTCCTAGTTGTCATTCCAATATAGAAAGCGGGACAGGCAGAACACAAAGCAATGTAAACAACACCACTAGTATTACAGTCAACAAAGCCAGGTACTTCAAAGGTTCTGTCAGTAGTGGCGACCGCAATATAAGGTCCAATGGAAATGAACCTACAAACCTTACATTGATGACAACAATGCATACCTTTTTTTGTGGGTAAAGGGCAAATTAATAGTGGATTTCCTGTTTTCCAAAATTCTTTTAACATTGTAACTGTTACGAAAAACAAATTGAGGTTTAACACCCACTATTTGATAAATATCAGAATGGCCCTTAATGATGCTCCAATTTTTCTCAAGTATAGATCTAATATAAGAACTATCATAGTTCATCTCAAGAGAACACACCAAGTTAGAATGGATGGGAGAACTAAATGTATCACCAGTGGGAATACTGTTGTCATTAAATGATGAAGTTAAAATGGCAGGATAGTTATGAGCCCGTTTACTAAGAATCTCATTACCAATGGTATCCAAAGTAATTTTATCATAACCTCTTTGGGAAAACAATGCAGTAATGAACATAAATTCTTCAACCAAGTCAGTGTCTTTAGTAGTCATACGACAAGCCCTGAACTTCAGTGTTTGACTAAAAAGTTTTTTTGAAACTTCAGTGTTTGACTCTCAGCGGCATATCATTTTTACCATTGATGTGGTGTCTCTTTACACGAGTATCCCTCATGATGATGGCGTTGAATCAGTTAGGAATTTTTTAAGTAGGAAAAACAGTTTTTCTATTAATATGATTAACACCATTTGTATGTTCATCGAACTAATTTTACAAAACAATTTTTTTCTATTTGATGGAACTTATTACAAACAAAAAAGAGATGTTGCAATGGGTTCTCCAGCTGCCCCTGCCTATGCCAGCTTAGTCATGGCATGGTGGGAGATTGAATTTATTCCTTTGTTAAAAAAGAAATTCAAGATGGAATTTTTTTGCAGATTCATTGATGACTTGATTTTCATCATTGAAGGAGACTCCACTACAGTGGAGAACTTTATTGTTGAAGTCAATTCTTTTCCCACCTTTTTAAAGTTTACCAAAGGTGACGTTGGTCTGGATGTTAATTTTTTGGATGTACATTTGTGGTGGGATTTATTCGACCATAGGTTTCACAGTCGCATCCATCGCAAGAAAACTTTCACCAATGGTTATTTACATCATTCTAGTAGCCACCCCAGACACGTCATTAAGAACATACCTAGGGGTCAATTTATCAGGGCTTGTTGTATGACTACTAAAGACACCGACTTGGTTGAAGAATTTATGTTCATTACTGCATTGTTTTCCCAAAGAGGTTATGATAAAATTACTTTGGATACCATTGGTAATGAGATTCTTAGTAAAAGGGCTCATAACTATCCTGCCATTTTAACTTCATCATTTAATGACAACAGTATTCCCACTGGTGATACATTTAGTTCTCCCATCCATTCTAACTTGGTGTGTTCTCTTGAGATGAACAATGACAGTTCTTATATTAGATCTATACTTGAGAAAAATTGGAGCATCATTAAGGGCCATTCTGATATTTATCAAATAGTGGGTGTTAAACCTCAATTTGTTTTTCGTAACAGTTACAATGTTAAAAGAATTTTGGAAAACAGGAAATCCACTATTAATTTTCCCTTTACCCACAAAAAAGGTATGCATTGTTGTCATCAATGTAAGGTTTGTAGGTTCATTTCCATTGGACCTTATATTGCGGTCACCACTACTGACAGAACCTTTGAAGTAC